>NC_053023.1:753375071-753469709 GCF_003073215.2 Triticum urartu | reverse complement strand
CATCATCATTCCTCATCTTCTTCTCCTGACCCCGCTTCGTCTTCTTTATCTCCATCTCTTCATACAACACCTCAGCTCTACCTTCTCCTTCTGTATTCTGAATCTCCATCATCCTATCCCTCTCCTCCTCCGCTGCCTCCTCCATTGCCGCCTCGGTAGAATTGAGGAAATTCACCGAGATCCTCTCTAATTTGGATGCTGTGCTAACTAGCTCGTCCGCCTTGTACAAGGATATGGGGGCATGGCAAGTTGAAAGAGAATGTGCCAAAGATAGCATCCGCTGGCCATATCCTCGATGTCCTCCAGAATATCGAAGTTGTCTGTCAAGTATACCTCCTGCTGCTGCTGTCGCTGCTGCCATGAGTCCATCTTATGGAAGGACGAGATTCCTGCTCCAGAGATCTGATCACTCCAGCATGAAATCTTTGGAGTAAGAGACTCCATAAGGTCTTTCCACTCTCTCCACAGGGAGATGATCTCCTCCATTAACATCTCCATGTCCGACGAGATCGACCCGCTGCTCATCACCACCTCTTGCCCGCACCGTCGATCTCTGTCTCCGCAGCCGCCGCCGCTGCCGCCTGGGGTTTCCTTTTTCTTTGTGGTGAATAACCAAGCAGCTTAGGGTTTCAGCAGTGATGTGAGCGGGTTGGGATGGTTATATAATGCCCCACCCAACAAGCAAGCTCTGTCCGGCCCGATCTCTCCTCAGAGGGACTGGCCCAAGAGGAACCTATTCTTCTCCTCAACTATGGCCCAGTTCTCTGCTCGCAGGCCCGTCCATTAACATCCATGCCCCATCCAACCCCTCTTTGAGTTGATCTGTTGAGGATTTTGTTTCCTGCTTGTTGGCGCACTCCTTTTTCACCATAATCTGCTCCTTGCTCTTCTCCCTTTGGCTCCTCTTCTTACTCTTCTCCCTCTGCCTCTCCATCTCCCTCTCGGCCTCCATCAACGTCTCATACTCCCCCACGTCCTCCACCGTAAACAGCATGGCCAACTCATTCTTGTAGTAGTAGGGTCTATCCTGGAAATTGAGGAGAGTTGCAAGAATTCATGGGACAGAAAAAGCTTGCTCAGCTCATTATCATTCCTCATCTTCTTCTCCTGGGCCTGCTTCGCCTTCCTTATCTCCATCTCTTCATCCAACTCCTCAGCAGTACCTACTCCTTCTGTCTTCCGAATCTCCATCATCCTATCCCTTCCGCTGCCTCCTCCATTGCCGCCTCGGTAGAATTGTAGAAATCCACCGAGATCCTCACTAATTTGGATGATGTTCTAACCAGCTCGTCCGCCTTGTACAAGGAGATTGGGGCATGGGAAGTCGAAAGAGAATGTGCCAAAGATAGCATCCGCTAGCCCAAATCCTCGACGTCCTCCAGAATATCGAAGTTGTCTATCAGGTATACCTGCTGCTGCTGTGAGTCCATCTTATGGAAGGACGATATTGATGCTCCAGAGATCTGATCACTCCAGCAAGAAATCTTGGGAGTAAGAGACTCCATAAGGTCTTTCCGCTCTCTCCGCAAGGAGATGATGTCCTCTATCAACATCTCCATGTCCGACGAGATTGACCCGCTGCTCACCGCCGCCTCTTGCCCGCACCGTCGATCTTTGTCTCCGCCGCTGCCGCCTGGGGTTTTCTTTTTCTTTATGGCGAATAACCTATCAGCTTAGGGTTTCAGCAGCGATGTGTCCGGGTTGGGATGGTTATATAATGCCCGACCCAACAACCAATCTCAGTCCGGCCCGATCTCTCCTCGGAGGGACTAGCCTAAGAAGAACATATTCTTCTCCCCAACTATGGCCCAGTTCTCTGCTTGCTGGCCTGTCCATTAACATCCGTGCCCCATCCAACCCCTCTTTGAGTTGATCTGCTGAGGATTTTGTTTCCTGCTAGTTGGCGCGCTCCTTCTTCACCACAATCTGCTGCTTGCTCTTCTCCCTCTACCTCCTTTGCTCACTCTTCTCCCTCTCCCTCTCTGCCTCTCTCTCGGCCTCCCTCACCCTATCATACTCCTCCTCTTCCTCCACCGTAAACAACATGGCCAACTCATTCTTGTAGCAGGAGGGTCTATCCAGGACATTGGAGGAGAGTTGCAAGAATTCATGGGACAGAGAAAGCTTGCTCAGCTCATCATCATTCCTCATCTTCTTCTCCTGAGTCTGCTTCGTCTTCCTTATCTCCATCTCTTCATCCAACTCCTCAGCAGTACCTTCTCCTTCTGTCTTCCGAATCTGCATCATCCTATCCCTCTCCTCCTTCATTGCCTCCTCCATTGCCGCCTGAGTAGAATTGTAGAAATCCACCGAGATCCTCTCTAATTTGGATGTTGTGCTAACCAGCTCGTCCGCCTTGTACAAGGAGATGGGGCCATGGGAAGTCAAAAGAGAATGTGCCAAAGATAGCATCCGCTGGCCTAAATCCTCGATGTCGTCCAGAATATCGAAGTCATATATCGAGTATACCTACTGCTGCTGCTGTGAGTCCATCTTATGGAAGGACGAGATTGCTGCTCCAGAGATTTGATCCCTCCAGCAAGAAATCTTAGGAGTAAGAGACTCCATAAGGTCTTTCCGCTCTCTCCGCAGGGAGATGGTCTCCTCCATCAGCATCTCCATTGTCGGCGGAAACAACACCTATGGGATCACAAGAATCCCTACTACAGTTGCGGGGTGCAGGGTTGAGAGAAGAGCGGATCAAACAGATAGCACGCGGTTCGTTATCCAGGTTCGGGCCGCGAGGATGCGTAAAACCCTACTCCTGCTTTGGTGGATGTATATTTGTGTTCTTGAACTAGCTATGGGGCGTGAAGAGCTCCAAAAAGCCGAATCCCTCTCCTCCTCGCCTCGGGCCTCCTTTTATAGGAAAAAGGGGTTGCCACAGTGGCACACAGGAGGTGGAAAGAGCACAGTGTTGCGAGGTTATCCCTCGCATTACATGACAAGGCGCATTTGATGCATCCGCTTAGGTGTCCTCTTGCTTTATCGGGGACGGGGGCGAAGCCCGCCCCGTCCATTGCCGCTCCTCCTCGTGTTGACACGCGCTCTGGCCAGCGGTGCGTGCGATGCCATGTAGGTAGGCAGGCAGCTGAGGTGGCGCGGTGGTGGAGTCTTCACGAAGATCTGCATGCCGCCGCGCAGGTGCCTGCCCGGTTGGTTGGGTCCGCAGCTGCGTGTGAACGGCGATGGAGGCTTGGTCGGCGCGGGCCTGGCGGTGGCCCTGTAGATGTCCTCGGCAAGGGCCTTGCCGGGGCCCCGGCAAGGGTCTTGCCGCGGTGCCCGCTGTCGTCCCCGGCAAGGCGCTTGCTGGGGGTCTCGTGGTTTTCCTTGGCTGGGATCTCGCCAAGGGTCGTCGTCTTCTAGTGCTTATCTGATCTTGAATGTTTCTTCACAAAGATCTGCATGCCACCACAGAGGTGTCTCCCGAGCCCTTGCCCCAATATAGTGGACCATGGTGGGGGCCGTGGACTCAAGGGTGACTCGCTCCGTAGGCGTGGGGCGAGCTGCCGCGACAAGGGCCTTGTCGGGGCTGCTAGGGTTGATCCCGGCAAGGATCTTGCCAGGGGGAGCCCGCTTCGCCCCTTTGCTCTTCGTGGTCTTGGTCTTGGCGTTGTTCCAACTACCTTGGGCTTCGGTCTTACCCTGGCTCACCTCTCTTGCCTTGCTTGGTGTGGCCGCGGGCGTGGCTCTGACTGCCCGTGCACAGTTATAGGGGTACAAAAAGTGTACCCCTCTTTTTGTACACCGACAAGAGCCCCCGGGCCTGGGCCACACATAAGCGCAACGCGTTGTTGGGCTAGGCCCAGAATGGTGCGCGGGCAGGCGTGGCGGTTTTTACCGCGGTAAGATTCTTCACGCGTTGTGCCTCCCACGACTCGCGCGCGTGGCGCTGCATGGAGGGGTGTGCGTGACATGGGCGGCATGCGTGAGGTTGGTTTCCGCACGCATGCGTCACGTCGTAATAAAGGGGCGGCTCGCGCCTTCCCCATAAACGGAGGGAGGCATGGAGGCGCGACCCATTTACCGAATGGGGCTGAGGCGCGGTCTTCAAGGCGTCCACTCCCCACGATCACGGGGTGGGGAGAGGTCACCTCACCCGTCCCCTCGGTTCTGCATGTCTGCCACGCGGCTCCCATGCGCTTGGGGTGGCAAACGGTGGAGGCGGGAAACCGGGCCCTCGCTGGTTGGGGCAGCAGGTCGGTCCTGGTTCCCTGCGCCTCCCGTGTCTTGATTGGCCGAGCGGGGCGGCCAAGCCCCAACCCGGTTCCTTTATAAAGGGCGGGAAGGGGGGATGGCATCCCGCATTCTTCCATATTCTTCTTCCTTTTGCTTCTGCTCCTTTCCTCCATTCGTCATGGAGAAAGGAAATCCCGGTCCTTCGATGGTGGCGACGAGGGTCGCCGCTCAACAACACGTCCCTCCTCCTCTTGCGCCTGCGGTGGCGGAGCCAGCCGCGAGGGGAAGGGGGAGGGGGCGAGGCCGTGGGCAAGGGCGCAGCGCTCGGGGAAGAGGAGGACGGGTTAGCGCGCCAGCCTCGCCCCCGCCAGCAGCACCGGCGACCCCATCATCCGTGTTGCCAGCTCCTTGAACTTCTCGGGGCCGTTTCCTTGGGCGGCTGGCGTTGGGAGGCTGCGGAAGAGGAAGAGGGTGGGCGGCAAGGCCGTCAAGTTGGAGTACGCAGGCACCGACGCCTTCGACGCGTACTGACGTCCTGCCGCCTCGTCTTCGAGCTCTGCCTCCGCCGCCGCCATCACCATCCGGCCCTTGGACGGCCACCAAGATGTTCTCTTGGTGTGTTCTGCCACCCTTAGGTCGCCTAGGCGCCCCTTTTGCCCTTCTCGCCTCCTTGACCTGCCTCCTGAGGAGAGGGACAAGAAAGGGACTACGGACACCTTATCTCTTTTTAGTTTGTAAGCCTTCGGGCCTCTGTTGAATTTAAAACTTGTAATCCCCTTGTTCATGTTTTTCATTCCCTACACACTGTACCTGAGCGGGATGTTTTTAATGAAAAACGGATGTTTGCTGGGTTATTTGTTTGTGGGTGGAACCCATGGCAAGGAATAAATCCTTGATATCTCTAATATAAACATTTTCTCGCCCGGCAACAGGCCTTGCCGTCCCCCCACTTCGCTCGACCTTTCTCATGCCTTTGGCGGAGGCAGGGATGAAGTGGGTTTAGGCTCCTTGTTTCACCCCTTCGCTGCCGCGACTACGACCAAACTTGGTCCCAGGAATGAGCCCCAGGGCCTAGAGTTAGGGGAGCACGATAGCCTAAGGATAAAACGAGGTTTCACATACCTCAGTCCATAAGGGAATGCATGATAAGGGATGGAAAACTTATCTGAATCTGCAGCCCCCGGCAACCTTGGTTTGCCGTGGGTGAATCTTTGCTCCTGCGGTCCCCGGTAATACTGGCTTGCCGGAGACCGGACGCTGGTCTGCCCCCTTTTCTTCCCAAGCGGCTCGGCAAGGATATTCGTGTGTCATGCGAACCAAAGAAGACAAAGAAGGACAAAGAGACGCACACTCGACCTCTAAGCTAGGGGTCAGCCGCTGCTAAGCACTATCAACCCTAACCAAGGACGAAACTCGACCTAGCACGCATGCTATAACTTAGGGCACCAGCGCTTCATTTATTTATGCTTAGGGTCTGTGCCTGGCTTTGTACAAAGGGTTACATGCCTCACCGGCAAGGCTTGTACAAAAGGTGGCTTGCTGGGGGGGCCGGCAAACCACGCCTTATGGGTAAAACTTGCGAAGATGCTCAATGTTCTAGGAGTTGCTCACTGGAATGGCATCTTTGGTCTCCAGGCGGACTGCGCCAAGCCTGGTGACTCGTATTACACGATAAGGGCCTTCCCACTTTGGCGTCAACTTGTTAGTATTCTTGGCCGATTGAACGCGCCGAAGAACAAGGTCGCCTTCCTCAAAGCTTCGGGCATGAACCTTGCGGCTATGGTAGCAGCGCAAGGCTTGCTGGTAGCGTGCTGCTCTCACAGCCACCCGAAGACGATCTTCCTCAAGGAGCGTCGTGTCATCTTGGCGCAATGACTCTTGCTCAAGCTCATCATAAGCGAGCACTCTAGGTGACCCGTATATGAGTTTCGTGGGGAGAACTGCTTCTGCCCCCGTATACCAGGGCAAAGGGTGTCTGGCCGGTGGCTTGATTTGGTGTCGTTCTGATTGACCAAAGAACCGTCGGCAACTCATCAATCCAGCGCCTTCCACTCTTGTGCAGCCTGTCAAAGGTATTTGTCCTCAGGCCTCGCAGCACTTCAGCGTTTGCCCTCTCAGCTTGACCATTGCTTCATGGGTGAGCCACGGAAGCGAAACAGACTTTGCTGCCGAGGTCTTGGATGTATTGCATGAAGGTGCGGCTTGTGAACCGTGTGCCATTGTCGGTTATGACCCTGTTGGGTACACCAAAATGGCATACTAGCCCCTTGAGGAACTTGACGGCTGACTGGGCTGTAACTTTCCTCACTGCTTCCACCTCTGGCCACTTTGTGAACTTGTCGATCGCGACGTACAAGTACTCAAAGCCCCCGACAGCGCGGGGGAAGGGGCCCAGTATGTCGAGCCCCCACACTGAGAATGGCCAGGAGAGAGGAATGGTTTGAATGGCTTGAGCTGGCTGATGAAGCTTCTTTGAATGGAACCGGCATGCTTCACACTTGGGGACTAGCGACGTCGCATCCTAGAGGGCAGTGGGCCAGAAGAAGCCCTGCCGAAATGCCTTGCCGGCAAGGGCTCTCGACCCTATGTGGGATCCACATATGCCTCCATGTATCTCCGCCAACAGCCTCAGTCCTTCCTCTAGAGGGATACACTTCAATTTCACACCGTTCGGCCTTTTCCTGTACAGGACGTCATCGACGAACTGATACATAGCAGACCGGCGGGCTACTCTTTCCGCTTCTTCCTGCTCCTCAGGAAGTTCCCCTGTTTGGAGGAATCGGATGGTAGGCTACGCCCATGCCAGAGCCTGAGGCTCGACGGTGAGGACCAAAGGCATTTCTTCCATCATAAGGGTGGCCGTCTCTATGGCAAGAGCTTGACGCTCCGCCAAAGCCGATCACCCTACGACGGGCTCAGCGTCTCCGGCAACATCTTCGCCGGCGGCTCCGGGGAGCTCGCCAGGGAAGTACTTGCCGGGCCCTGATTTCCTTCTCTTGTTCTGCTCTGCTGATGGATCAACGGATGGCTGAGTTAGCTAGAGCACGAAGGGACCTGGTTCCACAGGCAGCTTGAGGGCAGCGCGCTTTGACAGGTAATCGGCGATGTCGTTCTCCGCTCGGGGAACGTGCTCTGCCTGTATACCGTCAAAGCGCTCTTCCAGCTTTCTCACTTCATCTACGCATGCCTTCATCAACGGGCTCTGGTAGTCTTTGTTGACTTGCTTGACGACAAGTTGCGAGTCGCCCCTGACGATGAGTTTCTTGATTCCGAGGTCTGCCGCGATCCTGAGACCGGCAAGCAACCCTTCGTACTCGGCAGTATTGTTTGTCGACGCCTACCTGGGGAAGTGCATTTGGACCACGTACTTGAGGTGCTCTCCAGTGGGCGCGACAAGCAGTACGCCAGCCCCGGCGCCCCGTAAGGAGAAAGCTCCATCAAAGTACATGATCCAGTTGCAACTTGCCTCCTTGCCGGGGAGGACAGTCTCCTGAGCTTCTTCATCGAGCGTCACGGTCCACTCTGCAACGAACTCCGCCAGGACTCGACTTTGGATCGTTGAGGTACTCTCAAATTTGAGGCCAAAGCTGGGCAGCTCCAGTGCCCACTCTACGATCCTTCCAGTCGCGTCTGGATTGTGCAATATCCGTTGTAGAGGGAGGCGAGTGACGACATTGATTTTGTGCGCCTGGAAGTAGTGACACAGCTTCCTTGAGGCCATAAGAAGGCCGAAGAGCAGTTTCTGCACACCGGAGTACCTTGATCTAGCCCCCTGCAGGAGGGAGCTAACAAAGTAGACCAGGTGCTGCATCATTTTCCTTCTCGGCAGCACTCCAACTAGCTGCGTCGTCTCTACACCAACGGCATCATGCTCTGTTGCTCCTATCACCTCATTGTCGACTTCTCTCTACGCCACTAGTGCGGCGCTGACCACCTGGTTCGTTGCCGCCAAGTACAGCAGCAACGGTTCCTGTGGTTTAGGAACAACTAGTACTGGCGTAGAGGAGAGATACCTCTTCAGATCTTGTAATGCCACATTGGCTTCTGGTGTCCACTCCATCGGGCCCGCCTTTTTCAAAATATTGAAAAAGGGGAGGGTGCGCTCGGCGGACTTGGAGATGAACCTGCTCATGGCGGCAATGCAACCAGCAAGCCGACGCACATCCTTGACCCGCTTGGGCGCCTCAATCTGCTCTATAGCCTCGATCTTGTCCGGACTGGCCTCTATCCCACGCTGCGACACAAAGAACCCGAGAAGCTTGCCAGACGGGACGCCAAAGACGCACTTCTCAGGGTTCAACTTGAGGTTGATCTTGCGTAGTTTTGCAACTACCTCTTGTAAATCTGGTATGAGGGTCGCCCTATTCTTGGTTTTGACCACTATATCATCCATATAAGCTTCCATATTTCTATGGAGCTGGGGTTCAAAACCAATCTGGACCGCCCTTGCAAATGTTGAGCCAGCACTCTTCAACCCAAAAGGCATCCATATGAAATAATACGTACCACATGGGGTGATGAACGATGTCTTCTCTTCATCTTCTCTCGTCATGGAGATCTGGAAGTAGCTGGACTAGGCGTCGAGGAATGACAACAGGTCACACCCAGCCGTGGAGTCAACAATCTGGTCGATGCGCGGCAATGGGAAAGGGTCCTTGGGACAAGCTTTATTGATATCTGTGTAATCAATGCACAGCCTCCACTTCCCATTTGCCTTGCGCACTACCACTGGATTGGCCAACCACGTTGGATGGAGCACTCCTCTTACCAAACCCGCTGCTTCCAGTTTCCGGATCTCCTCTGTAATGAACTCTTGCCATTCCAAAGCTTGCTTTCTGACCTTCTGCTTGATGGGCCGCGCATGAGGGCAGACGGCAAGGTGGTGCTCAATCACCTCCCTGGGAACGCCAAGGATGTCGGATGCTTGCCATGCAAATACATCGACATTCGCCCGCAGGAAGGTGATGAGCGCGTCTTCCTATTTGTCGTCAAGGGCGGAGCTTATGGTGAAAGCTCCTCCCGTGTCGTCCTCCTTGGCGGATACCTTCTTGGTCTCCGGCGGCGTGGCCCTGGATTTCTTGTTCCTGCCGGTGGAGCTCTCTAGCACGTCCTCGACGGGAGCACCACACTACGAAGAGGTGCGCTTGCCGGAGTGGGTGTTCAAGGTCTCACCGGTCTTCTTCTTCTTCCCTTCCGGGGCCCCAGTGGCAGGAGCAATTGCCTTAGCGGCGGCGGCTGCTGCAACTGCTCCTTGGTAGAGTTGATCAGTGCAAATCAGCGCATCTTTCTTGTCGGAGGGGACGGTGATGATCATTACAGGCCCTGGTATCTTCAGGGTGTTGTAGGCATAGTGTGACGCTGCCATGAACTTGGCCAGCACTGGGCGGCCAAGGATCCCGTTGTAGGGCAAGGGGATCTTGGCAACATCGAACATGATCCTTTCCGTCCTGTAGTTCAGATCACTCCCGAAGGTCACAGGCAGCGTGACCTTCACCTTTGGTTGACTCCTTCCCGGGTTGATCCCCTGGAACGTGCCCGTTTGTTTGAGGTCTCCGTCGGGAATCTGCAGCTTCTTGATCACGGCGGGCGAGATTAAGTTCAGACCGGCCCTGCCATCGACTAGCATTTTCGTCACCTTGAGGTTGCGTATTGTCGGAGAAACCAACAGCGGCAAGCACCCGACCGCAGTCGTGCGATCAGGGTGATCCTCAGTGTCAAAAATGATAGGTGTGCTGGACCACTTCAGCAGCTTTCGGGCATCCAATGACGGCTCCGCTGCTGTAATCTCACGCGCCCACTGTTTAAGCTGGCGGTGAGAGGTATGCAGCGAGGCGCCGCCATCGACGCACATGGCCTCTGTAGCTTTCTGAAACTCTTGGTCACGGGACTCATCGTCCTCTTCGTGATCATCGTCTTCTGGCTTCTTGTCACGGCCCCGGGCGGGCCTCTCCCGCTGTTTATCCTTACTGCGATGGCCTGCCTGACCATCACGCTCTTTCCGTACCCCTCAGCACCGTTCTGGCCCTTCTCCTTGTCGCGCCTCTCATATACAGCCTTTTGCTTCTCAGCAAGTAGCTCAACTTGTCGGCTGTTCTGGAGGTCATGGCCTTTGGTGCGATGGATCTTGCAGTATTGCTTGTCGGAGTTCCCTGGCTTCTCGGCAGCCGCCAAGGCCCGGCAGGCGACACATCCGGCAATTTCCTTGCCAGGGTCATCTGCCTTGGTTTTCTTGGTGGAGCCGGTGTCATCAGATCCCTCGACGACAAGCACAACTTTACCCTTGCGCTTCCTATTGCGGCGCCGGCCTTTCTTCGCTGGGGCGGCAATATCCTCGTCTGAAGAGTCGGTTTCCACGCCGGCATCTTTGCCGGGGTACTTCCTTCCCTCTTCAGCCCGGGCACATCTGTCGGCAAGAACGTAGAGTTCCTCCACGTCCTTCACCTTGTTCATTGCCAGCTCTTCGCGCATCTTGCGGTTACGCACGTTCTGATGGAACACGCTGATGATTGCGGCAGGATGATCATCAGGGATATTGTACTGTACCTGGCTGAATCTCTGTATGTACTTGCGCAGACTCTCGCCTCCCTTCTGGGGGATGACATGCAGGTCGCTCGCTTGGCCATGGGCTTGGTGGCCTCCAGTGAAGGCGCCAACAAACTCATGGCACAAATCCGACCAAGAGGAAATAGAGTCTACTGGCAAGTGCATCAACCATGACATGGCGTTGGGTTTAAGAGCCAATGGAAAGTAATTCGCAAGAACCTTATCGTCGCGGGCTCCGGCAGCTTGCATCACGATGGTGTAGATGCTGAGAAACTCCGACGGGTGGGTCTTGCCATTGTACTTCTCGCCAACGTCGGGTTTGAAAGTGCGGTGAGTGGGCCACTGGAACTGTCGCAGCTCACGGGTAAAAGCCGGACAGCCTACCTCGTAAGGTAGACCTCCATGGCTCTCCGGTGCTGGGTGGTTCACAGCAGGCCCTGCTCGCCTGTCTGACTGGTGGCGCGCTCCGCACCGGCGCTCGAGGTGGTTCGAGCGTCTTCATGGGCTCGCTCCCGAAGAACTTGATGCTGGTCACAGTGGGTCCATGGGTCGAATGGCGCTACGGAGATGTCTTCGCCCATAACATCGCGACGAGTCGACATCCGCGGTACCGGGCGAGGAGGGGGCGAATGCACCGTGGCCGCGGCGCCGCTGGTCCTCCCGCCGCTGGTGCGTGGGACTCCATCGGAGCGTCGACCCGGGGGCCCCGCTGGACTTGGTTCGTCCTTGTTGGTAACGGCAACAAGGCTTTGGATGGTAGCTCTCCACTCGTCGAGTTTCCCGTAGCGGGAGTAAAGTCGAGGAGCAACTGCGCGTGCGCCAGGGCCTCTGCCGGCGTTGGCGGCAGTGAAACCTGCACGGACCGTGACGCGCTTCGACTTCTAACTATGTTAGAAGGAGCTCTATCACGGTCCCGTGGTCGCACGCTGTTTTCGCCAGTGCCTCAACGAGCAGGCAGGTCTTCTGCATCCCGGGAGCGGTGCTCGGGGCTCTTCACGCGGCGGCGTCCGGGATCTTCGTCGCGACGACGCCGTTCGCCGCGTGCAGCTTGAGAGGAGTGCGCCGGGGCACCGGCATGGGAGTCTTCAAGGCCACCGCGCCGCCTTTGGGCAGTGCGACGGTGCTTCTGGACGGCCCCGCGCCGCCTGCGGAGGGCCTGGCTGCATTTTTAGATTTGGCGATGTGCGGCTCATCGCCAAGCACGCGAACGTCGCCGCCTCCCAAGCTCCGGCTACTAGGGTGGTGTTGGTGCTCGCGAGCTGCGCCCCGGGTCCTCTCCGCGACCGGTCCGTTGCTCGCCCGCGTCGGATGGGCCGTCCGGCTCCCAACGGGCCAACCGTCACCGTTGCCTTCTTCTTGGGCGCCATGGTGATGAAGAAACGCTGAACTAACTGCTAAAGCCGATTCTCACAACTGCAACCCCCTACCTGGCGCGCCAAAGATGTCAGTGGAAACGACACCCATGGGATCACAAGAATCCCTACTACGGTTGCGGGGTGTGGGGTTGAGAGAAGAGCGGATCAAACAGACAGCACGCGGTTCGTTATCCAGGTTCGGGCCGCGAGGATGCGTAAAACCCTACTCCTGCTTTGGTTGATGTATATTTGTATTCTTAAACTAGCTATGGGGCGTGAGGAGCTCCAAAAAGCCGAATCCCTCTCCTCGTCGCCTCGGGCCTCCTTTTATAGGAAAAAGGGGTTGCCACAGTGGCACACAGGAGGTGGAAAGGGCAAAGTGTTGCGAGGTTATCCCTCGCATTACATGACAAGGTGCATTTAATGCGTCCGCTTAGGTGTCCTCTTGCTTTATCGGGGACGGGGGCGAAGCCCGTCCCGTCCGTTGCTGCTCCTCCTCGTGTTGACACGCGCTCTGGCCAGCGGTGCGTGCGATGCCATGTAGGCAGGCAGGCAGCTGAGGTGGCGCGATGGTGGAGTCTTCACGAAGATCTGCATGCCGCCGCGCAGGTGCCTGCCCGGTTGGTTGGGTCCGCAGCTGCAGGTGAACGGCGATGGAGGCTTGGTCGGCGCGGGCCTGGCAGTGGCCCTGTAGATGTCCTCGGCAAGGGCCTTGCCGGGGCCCCGGCGAGGGTCTTGCCGCGGTGCCCGCTGTCGTCCCCGGCAAGGCGCTTGCTGGGGGTCTCGTGGTTTTCCTTGGCTGGGGTCTCGCCAAGGGTCGTCGTCTTCTAGTGCTTATCTGATCTTGAATGTTTCTTCATAAAGATCTGCATGCCACCACAGAGGTGTCTCCCGAGCCCTTTCCCCAACATAGTGGACCATGGTGGGGGCTGTGGACTCAAGGGTGACTCGCTCCGTAGGCATGGGGCGACCTGCCGCGGCAAGGGCCTTGCCGGGGCTGCTAGAGCTGATCCCGGCAAGGATCTTGCCGTGGGGAGCCCGCTTCGCCCCTTTGCTCTTCGTGGCCTTGGTCTTGGCGTTGTTCCAGCTACCTTGGGCTTCGGTCTGACCCTGGCTCACCTCTCTTGACCTGCTTGGTGTGGCCGCGGGCGTGGCTCTGACAGCCCGTGCATAGTTATAGGGGTACAAAAAGTGTACCCCTCTTTTTGTACACCGACATCCATGTCCGACGAGATCGACCCGCTTCTCATCGCCGCCTCTTGCCCGCACCGTCGATCTCTGTCTCCTCCGCCGCCTAGGGTTTCCTTTTTCTTTGTGGTGAATAACCCAGCAGCTTAGGGTTTCGGCAGTGATGTGGCCGGTTGGGATGGTTATATAATGCCCCACCCAACAAGCAAGCTCAGTCCGGCCCGGTCTCTCCTCGGAGGAACTGGGCCAAGAAGAACCTATTCTTCTCCCCAACTATGGCCCAGTTCTCTGCTTGCCGGCCCGTCCATTAACATCCTTGCCCCATCCAACCCATCTTTGAGTTGATCTACTGAGCATTTTGTTTCCTGCTGTTTGGCGTGCTCCTTCTTCACCACAATCTGCTGCTTGCTCTTTTCCCTCTGCCTCCTCTGCTTACTCTTCTCCCTCTGCCTCTCTGCCTCCCTCTCGGCCTCCATCACCCTCTCATACTGGTCCATCGTAAACATCATGGCCAACTAATTCTTGTAGCAGTAGGGTCTATCCTGGACATTGGAGGAGAGTTGCAAAAATTCATCTTATGGAAGGACGAGACTACGGCTCCAGAGATCTGATCCCTCCAACAAGAAATCTTGGGAGTAAGAGACTCCATAAGGTCTTTCCGCTCTCTACACAGGGAGATGATCTCCTCCATCAGCATCTCCATGTCCGACGAGATCGACCCGTTGCTCATCGCCGCCTGTTGCCCGCACCGTCGATCTCTGTCTCCGCCGTCGCCGCCGCCTGGGGTTTTCTTTTTCTTTGTGGCGAATAACCTAGTAGCTTAGGTTTCACCAGCGATGTGGCCGGGTTGGGATGGTTATATAATGCCCCACCCAACAAGCAAGCTCAGTCTGGCCCGGTCTCTCTTCGGAGGGACTAGCCCAAGAAGAACCTATTCTTCTCCCCAACTATGCCCCAGTTCTCTGTTTGCCGGCCCATCCATTAACATCCATGCCCCATCCAACCCCTCTTTGAGTTGATCTGCTAATGATTTTGTTTCCTTCTTATTGGCGCGCTCCTTCTTCACCACAATCTGCTGCTTGCTCTTCTCCCTCTGATTCTCTGCCTCCCTCTCGGCCTCCATCACCCTCACATAATCCTCCTCTTCCTCCACCATAAACAGCACGGCCAACTCATTCTTGTAGCAGTAGGGTCTATCCAGGACATAGGAGGAGAGTTCCAAGATTTCATAGGACAGAAAAAGTTTGCTCAGCTCATCATCATTCCTCATCTTCTTCTCCTGAGTCTGCTTCACCTTCCTTATCTCCATCTCTTCATCCAACTCCTCAGCAGTACCTTCTCCTTCTGTCTTCCGAATCTATCATCCTATCCCTCTCCTCCTCCGCTGCCTTCTCCATTGCCACCTCAGTAGAATTGTAGAAATCCACCGAGATCCTCTCTAATTTGGATGTTGTGCTAACTAGCTCGTCCGCCTTGTACAAGGAGTTGGGGGCATGGCAAGACGAAAGAGGATTTGCCAAAGATAGCATCCGCTGGCCCAAATCCTTGATGTCCTCCAGAATATCGAAGTCGTCTGTCAAGTATACCTGTTGCTGCTGGTGTGAGTCCATCTTATAGAAGGACGAGATTGGTGCTTCAGAGATCTGATCCCTCTAGCAAGAAATCTTGGGAGTAAGAGACTCCATATGATCTTTTCGCTCTCTCCGTAGGGAGATGATCTCCTCCATCAGCATCTCCATGTCCGATGAGATCGACCAGCTGCTCATCGCCGCCTCTTGCCTGCACCGTCAATCTCTGTCTCCGCCGCCGCCATCGCCTGGGGTTTCCTTTTTCTTTGTGGCAAATAACCTAGCAGCTTAGCTTTTCGGCAGCGATGTGACAGGGTTGGGATGGTTATATAATGCCCCACCCAACAAGCAAGCTCAGTCCGGCCCCGGTCTATCCTCAGAGGGACTGGCCAAAGAAGAACCTATTCTTCTCCCCAACTATGGCCCAGTTCTCTGCTTGCCGGCCCGTCCATTAACACCCGTACCCCATCCAACCCCTCTTTGAGTTGATCTGCTGACGATTTTTTCCTGCTTGTTGGCGCGCTCCTTCTTCACCACAATCTACTGCTTGCTCTTCTCCCTCTGCCTCCTTTGCTTACTCTTCTCCCTGTGCCTCTTTGCCTCCCTCTCAGCATCCCTCACCCTCTCATACTCCTCCTCTTCCTCCATCGTAAACAGCATGGCCAACTCATTCTTATAATAGTAGGGTCTATCCAGGACATTGGAGGAGAGCTGCAAGAATTCATGGGACAGAAAAAGCTTGCTCAGCTCATCCTAATTCCTCATCTTCTTCTCTTGAGTCTACTTCGTCGTCCTTATCTCCATCTCTTCATCCAACTCCTCAGCAGTACCTTCTCCTTCTGTCTTCCGAATCTCCATCATCCTATCCCTCTCCTCCTCCGCTGCTTCCTCCATTGCCACCTCGATAGAATTGTAGAAATCCACCGAGATCCTCTCTAATTTGGATATTGTGCTAACCAGCTGGTCCGCCTTGTACAAGGAGATGGGGGCATGGGAAGTTGAAATAGAATGTGCCAAAGATAGCATCCGCTGGCCCAAATCCTCGATGTGCTCCAGAATATCGAAGTCGTATATCAAGTATACGTGCTGCTGTTGTTGTGAGTCCATCTTATGGAAGAACAAGATTGCTGCTCTAGAGATCTGAGCCCTCCAGCAAGAAATCTTGGGCGTAAGAGACTGCATAAGGTCTTTCCACTTTCTCCGCAGGGAGATGATCTCCTCCATCAGCATCTCCATGTCCGACGAGATCGACCCGCTGCTCATCGCCACCTCTTGCCTGCATCATCGATCTCTGTCTCCGCCGCCGCCTAGGGTTTCCTTTTTCTTTGTGGCGAATAACCTAGCAGCTTAGGGTTTCAGAAGCGATGTGGCTGGGTTGGGATGGTTATATAATGCCCCACCCAACAAGCAAGCTCAGTCCGGCCTGGTCTCTCCTCGGAGGAACTGGCCCAAGAAGATGAAGGAAATATGCCCTGGAGGCAATAATAAAGTTATTATTTATTTTCTTATATCATGATAAAAGTTTATTATTCATGCTAGAATTGTATTAACCGGAAACATAATACATGTGTGAATACATAGACAAACAGAGTGTCACTAGTATGCCTCTACTTGACTAGCTCGTTAATCAAAGATGGTTATGTTTCCTAACCATGGACAAAGAGTTGTCATTTGATTAATGGGATCACATCATTAGTTGAATGATCTGATTGACATGACCCATTCCATTAGCTTAGCACCCGATCGTTTAGTATGTTGCTATTGCTTTCTTCATGACTTATACATGTTCCTATGACTATGAGATTGTGCAACTCCCGTTTGCCGGAGGAACACTTTGTGTGCTACCAAACGTCACAACGTAACTGAGTGATTATAAAGGAGCTCTACAGGTGTCTCCAAAGGTACATGTTGGGTTGGCATATTTCGAGATTAGGATTTGTCACTCCGATTGTCGGAGAGGTATCTCTGGGCCCTCTCGGTAATGCACATCACTCAAGCCTTGCAAGCATTGCAACTAATGAGTTAGTTGCGGGATGATGTATTACGGAACGAGTAAAGAGACTTGCCGGTAACAAGATTGAACTAGGTATGGGATACCGACGATCGAATCTCGGGCAAGTAACATACCGATGACAAAGGGAACAACGTATGTTGTTATGCGGTCTGACCGATAAAAGATCTTCGTAGAATATGTAGGAGCCAATATGAGCATCCAGGTTCCGCTATTGGTTATTGACCGGAGACTTGTCTCGGTCATGTCTACATTGTTCTCAAACCCGTAGGGTCCGCACGCTTAAGGTTCCGATGACAGTTATATTATGAGTTTATGCATTTTGATGTACCGAAGTTTGTTAAGAGTCCCAGATGTGATCACGGACATGACGAGGAGTCTAGAAATGGTCGAGACATAAAGATTGATATATTGGAAGCCTATATTTGGATATCAGAAGCGTTCCGGGTGAAATCGGGATTTTACCGGATTACCGGGAGGTTACCGGAACCCCCCGGGAGTTATATGGGCCTTAGTGGGCCTTTGTGGGAGATAGGAGAGGTGGCCAGAGATGGGCCACGCAACCCTCCCCCCCTTGGTCCGAATAGGACAAGGAGAGGGGGCCGGCCCCCCCTTCCCCCTCTCTCCTCTTTTCCCCCTCCGCGAATCCTATTCCAACTAGGAAAGGGGGGAGTCCTACTCCCGAAGAGAGTAGGACTCCTCCTGGCACGCCTCCTCTTGGCCGGCCGCCCCCCCCCTTTTGAGCCTTTATATACGGAGGCAAGGGGCACCCCTAGAGACACAAGTTGATCCACGTGATCATATTCTTAGCTGTGTGCGGTGCCCCCTTCCACCATAGTCCTTGATAATATTGTAGCGGTGCTTAGGCGAAGCCCTACGACGGTAGTACATCAAGATCGTCACCACGCCGTCGTGCTGACGGAACTCTTCCCCAACACCTTGCTGGATCGGAGTCCGGGGATCGTCATCGAGCTGAACGTGTGCTAGAACTCGGAGGTGCCGTAGTTTCGGTGCTTGATCGCTCGGGCCATGGAGACATACGACTACATCGACCAAGTTAACGCTTCTGTTGTCGATCTACAAGGATACGTAGATCACACTCTCCCCTCTCGTTGCTATACATCACCATGATCTTGCGTGTGCATAGGAATTTTTTTGAAATTACTACGAAACCCAACAGTGGCATCCGAGCCTAGGTTTTATGTGTTGATGTTATATGGACGAGTAGAACACAAGTGAGTTGTGGGCGATATAAGTCATACTGCTTACTAGCATGTCATACTTTGGTTCGGCGGTATTGTTGGACGAAGCGGCCCGGACCGACATTACGCGTACGCTTACGCGAGACCGGTTCTCCCGACGTGCTTTGCACAAAGGTGGCTAGTGGGTGACAGTTTCTCCAACTTTAGTTGAACCGAGTGTGGCTACGCCCGGTCCTTGCGAAGGTTAAAACAGCACCAACTTGACAAACTATCGTTGTGGTTTTGATGCGTAGGTAAGATTGGTTCTTGCTTAAGCCCGTAGCAGCCACATAAAACTTGCAACAACAAAGTAGAGGACGTCTAACTTGTTTTTGCAGGGCATGTTGTGATGTGATATGGTCAAGACATGATGCTCAATTTTATTGTATGAGATGATCATGTTTTTTAACTGAGTTATCGGCAACTGGCAGGAGCCATATGGTTGTTGCTTTATTGTATGCAATGCAATCGCGCTGTAATGCTTTACTTTATCACTAAGCGGTAGCGATAGTCATGGAAGCATTAGATTGGTGAGACGACAACGATGCTACGATGGAGATCAAGGTGTCGCGCCGGTGACGATGGTGATCACGACGGTGTTTCGAGGATGGAGATCACAAAGCACAAGATGATGATGGCCATATCATATCACTTATATTGATTGCATGTGATGTTTATCTTTTATGCATCTTATCTTGCTTTGATTGACGGTAGCATTATAAGATGATCTCTCGCTAATTATCAAGAAGTGTTCTCCCTGAGCATGCACCGTTGTGGAAGTTCTTCATGCTGAGACACCACGTGATGATCGGGTGTGATAGGCTCTACGTTCAAATACAACGGGTGCAAAACAGTTGCACAGGCGGAATACTCAGGTTATACTTGACGAGCCAAGCATATACAGATATGGTCTCGGAACACGGAGACCGAAAGGTCGAGCATGAATCATATAGTAGATATGATCAACATAGTAATGTTCACCAATGAAACTACTCCATCTCACGTGATGATCGGACATGGTTTAGTTGATTTGGATCACGTAATCACTTAGAGGATTAGAGGGATGTCTATCTAAGTGGGAGTTCTTTAAGTAATATGATTAATTGAACCTAAATTTATCATGAACTTAGTACCTGATAGTATCTTGCTTATGTATGTTTGATTGTAGATAGATGGCCCGTGCTGTTGTTTCGTTGAATTTTAATGCGTTCCTTGAGAAAGCAAAGTTGAAAGATGATGGTAGCAATTACACGGACTGGGTCCGTAACTTGAGGATAATCCTCATTGCTGCACAGAAGAATTATGTCCTGGAAGCACCGCTGGGTGCCAGGCCTGCTGCTGGAGCAACACCAGATGTTATGAACGTCTGGCAGAGCAAAGCTGATGACTACTCGATAGTTCAATGTGCCATGCTTTACGGCTTAGAACCGGGACTTCAACGATGTTTTGAACGTCATGGGGCATATGATATGTTCCAGGAGTTGAAGTTAATATTTCAAGCAAATGCCCGGATTGACAGATATGAAGTCTCCAATAAGTTCTATAGCTGCAAGATGGAGGAGAACAGTTCTGTCAGTGAGCATATACTCAAGATGTCTGGGTATTGTAATCACTTGATTCAACTGGGAGTTAATCTTCCAGATGATAGCGTCATTGACAGAATTCTCCAATCACTTCCACCAAGATACAAGAGCTTCGTGATGAACTATAATATGCAAGGGATGAATAAGACTATTCCCGAGCTCTTCGCAATGCTGAAAGCTGCGGAGGTAGAAATCAAGAAGGAGCATCAAGTGTTGATGGTCAACAAGACCACTAGTTTCAAGAAAAAGGGCAAAGGGAAGAAGAAGGGGAACTTCAAGAAGAATAGCAAGCAAGTTGCTGCTCGAGAGAAGAAACCCAAGTCTGGACCTAAGCCTGAAACTGAGTGCTTCTACTGCAAGCAGACTGGTCACTGGAAGCGGAACTGCCCCAAGTATTTGGCAGATAAGAAGGATGGCAAGGTGAACAAAGGTATATGTGATATACATGTTATTGACGTGTACCTTACTAATGCTCGCAGTAGCACCTGGGTATTTGATACTGGTTCTGTTGCTAATATTTGCAACTCGAAACAGGGACTACGGATTAAGCGAAGATTGGCTAAGGACGAGGTGACGATGCGCGTGGGAAACGGTTCCAAAGTCGATGTGATCGCGGTCGGCGCGCTACCTCTACATCTACCTTCGGGACTAATATTAGACCTAAATAATTGTTATTTGGTGCCAGCGTTAAGCATGAACATTATATCTGGATCTTGTTTGATGCGAGACGGTTATTCATTTAAATCAGAGAATAATGGTTGTTCTATTTATATGAGTAATATCTTTTATGGTCATGCACCCTTGAAGAATGGTCTATTCTTATTGAATCTCAATAGTAGTAACACACATATTCATAATGTTGAAGCCAAAAGATGCAGAGTTGATAATGATAGTGCAACTTATTTGTGGCACTGCCGTTTAGGTCATATCAGTGTAAAGCGCATGAAGAAACTCCATACTGATGGACTTTTGGAACCACTTGATTATGAATCACTTGGTACTTGCGAACCGTGCCTCATGGGCAAGATGACTAAAACGCCGTTCTCCAATACTATGGAGAGAGCAACAGATTTGTTGGAAATCATACATACAGATGTATGTGGTCCGATGAATGTTGAGGCTCGTGGCGGATATCGTTATTTTCTCACCTTCACAGATGACTTAAGCAGATATGGGTATATCTACTTAATGAAACATAAGCCTTAAATGTTTGAAAAGTTCAAAGAATTTCAGAGTGAAGTTGAAAATCATCGTAACAAGAAAATAAAGTTTCTACGATCAGATCGTGGAGGAGAATATTTGAGTTACGAGTTTGGTGTACATTTGAAACAATGTGGAATAGTTTCGCAACTCACGCCACCCGGAACACCACAGCGTAATCGTGTGTCCGAACGTCGTAATCGTACTTTACTACATATGGTGCGATCTATGATGTCTCTTACTTATTTACCGCTATCATTTTGGGGTTATGCTTTGGAGACGGCCGCATTCAGATTAAATAGGGCGGCATCAAAATCTGTTGAGACGACGCCTTATGAACTATGGTTTGGCAAGAAACCAAAGTTGTCGTTTCTGAAAGTTTGGGGCTGCGATGCTTATGTGAAAAAGCTTCAACCTGATAAGCTCGAACCCAAATCGGAGAAATGTGTCTTCATAGGATATCCAAAGGAGACTATTGGATACACCTTCTATCACAGATCCGAAGGCAAGACTTTTGTTGCTAAGTTCCGAAACTTTCTGGAGAAGGAGTTTCTCTTGAAAGAAGTGAGTGGGAGGAAAGTAGAACTTGACGAGGTAACTGTACCTGCTCCCTTATTTGAAAGTAGTGCATCACAGAAAACTGTTTCAGTGACACCTACACCAATTAGTGAGGAAGCTAATGATAATGATCATAAAACTTCAGAACAAGATACTACTGAACCTCGTAGATCAACCAGAGTGAGATCCGCGCCAGAGTGGTACGGTAATCCTCTTCTGGAAGTCATGCTACTAGATCATGATGAACCTACGAACTATGAAGAAGCGATGGTGAGCCCAGATTCCGCAAAATGGCTTGAAGCCATGAAATCTGAGATGGGATCCATGTATGAGAACAAAGTGTGGACTTTGGTTGACTTGCCCAATAATCGGCAAGCAATTGAGAATAATTGGATCTTCAAGAAGAAGACTGACGCCGACGGTAATATTACTGTCTACAAAGCTCGACTTGTCGCAAAAGGGTTTCGGCAAGTTCAAGGGATTGACTACGAGGAGACCTTCTCACCCGTAGCGATGCTTTAAGTCTGTGCGGATCATGTTAGCAATTGCCGCATTTTATGATTATGAAATTTGGCAGATGGATGTCAAAACTGCATTCCTGAATGGATTTCTGGAAGAAGAGTTGTATATGATGCAACCAGAGGGTTTTGTCGATCCAAAGGGAGCTAACAAAGTGTGCAAGCTCCAGCGATCCATTTATGGACTGGTGCATGCCTCTCGGAGTTGGAATAAACGCTTTGATAGTGTGATCAAAGCATTTGGTTTTATACAGACTTTCGGAGAAGCCTGTATTTACAAGAAAGTGAGTGGGAGCTCTGTAGCATTTCTGATATTATATGTGGATGACATATTACTGATTGGAAATGATATAGAATTTCTGGACAGCATAAAGGGATACTTGAATAAGAGTTTTTCAATGAAAGACCTCGGTGAAGCTGCTTACATATTAGGCATTAAGATCTATAGAGATAGATCAAGACGCTTAATTGGACTTTCACAAAGCACATACCTTGACAAAGTTTTGAAGAAGTTCAAAATGGATCAAGCAAAGAAAGGGTTCTTGCCTGTGTTACAAGGTGTGAAGTTGAGTCAGACTCAATGCCCGACCACTGCAGAAGATAGAGAGAAAATGAAAGATGTTCCCTATGCTTCAGCCATAGGCTCTATAATGTATGCAATGCTGTGTACCAGACCTGATGTGTGCCTTGCTATAAGTCTAGCAGGGAGGTACCAAAGTAATCCAGGAGTGGATCACTGGACAGCGGTCAAGAACATCCTGAAGTAGCTTAAAAGGACTAAGGATATGTTTCTCGTATATGGAGGTGACAAAGAGCTCATCATAAATGGTTACGTTGATGTAAGCTTTGACACTGATCCGGACGATTCTAAATCGCAAACCGGATACATGTTTACATTAAACGGTAGAGCTGTCAGTTGGTGTAGTTCTAAACAAAGCGTCGTGGTGGGATCTACATGTGAAGCGAAGTACATAGCTGCTTCGGAAGCAGCAAACGAAGGAGTTTGGATGAAGGAGTTCATATCCGATCTAGGTGTCATACCTAGTGCATTGGGTCTAATGAAAATCTTTTGTGACAATACTGGTGCAATTGCCTTGGCGAAGGAATCCAGATTTCACAAGAGAACCAAGCACATCAAGAGATGCTTCAATTCCATCCGGGATCTAGTCCAGGTGGGAGACATAGAGATTTGCAAGATACATACGGATCTGAATGTAGCAGACCCGTTGACTAAGCCTCTTCCACGAGCAAAACATGATTAGCACCAAGGCTCCATGGGTGTTAGAATCATTACAGTATAATCTAGATTATTGACTCTAGTGCAAGTGGGAGACTGAAGGAAATATGCCCTAGAGGCAATAATAAAGTTATTATTTATTTCCTTATATCATGATAAAAGTTTATTATTCATGCTAGAATTGTATTAACCGGAAACATAATACATGTGTGAATACATAGACAAACAGAGTGTCACTAGTATGCCTCTACTTGACTAGCTCGTTAATCAAAGATGGTTATGTTTCCTAACCATGGACAAAGAGTTGTCATTTGATTAACGGGATCACATCATTAGTTGAATGATCTGATTGACATGACCCATTCCATTAGCTTAGCACCCGATCGTTTAGTATGTTGCTATTGCTTTCTTCATGACTTATACATGTTCCTATGACTATGAGATTTATGCAACTCCCGTTTACCAAAGGAACACTTTGTGTGGTATCAAACGTCACAACGTAACTGGGTGATTATAAAGGAGCTCTACAGGTGTCTCCAAAGGTACATGTTGGGTTGGCGTATTTCGAGATTAGGATTTTTCACTCCGATTGTCGGAGAGGTATCTCTGGGCCCTCTCGGTAATGCACGTCACTTAAGCCTTGCAAGCATTGCGACTAATTAGTTAGTTGCGGGATGATGTATTACAGAACGAGTAAAGAGACTTGCCGGTAATGAGATTGAACTAGGTATAGGATACCGATGATCGAATCTCGGGCAAGTAACATACCGATGACAAAGGGAACAACGTATGTTGTTATGCGGTCTGACCGATAAAAGATCTTCGTAGAATATGTAGGAGCCAATATGAGCATCCAGGTTCCGCTATTGGTTATTGACCGGAGACGTGTCTCGGTCATGTCTACATTGTTCTCGAACCCGTAGGGTCCGCACGCTTAAGGTTCCGATGACAGTTATATTATGAGTTTATGCATTTTGATGTACCGAAGTTTGTTCAGAGTCCCAGATGTGATCACGGACATGACGAGGAGTCTAGAAATGGTCGAGACATAAAGATTGATATATTGGAAGCCTATATTTGGATATCAGAAGCGTTCCGGGTGAAATCGGGATTTTACCGGATTACCGGGAGGTTACCGGAACCCCCCGGGAGTTATATGGGCGTTAGTGGGCCTTTGTGGGAGATAGGAGAGGTGGCCAGAGATGGGCCACGCAACCCTCCCCCCCTTGGTCCGAATAGGACAAGGAGAGGGGGCCGGCCCCCCCTTCCCCCTCTCTCCTCTTTTCCCCCTCCGCGAATCCTATTCCAACTTGGAAACGGGGGGAGTCCTACTCCCGAAGAGAGTAGGAATCCTCCTGGCGCGCCTCCTCTTGGCCGGCCGCCCCCCCCCCCTTTTGAGCCTTTATATACAGAGGCAAGGGGCACCCCTAGAGACACAAGTTGATCCACGTGATCATATTCTTGGCCGTGTGTGGTGCCCCCTTCCACCATAGTCCTTGATAATATTGTAGCGGTGCTTAGGCGAAGCCCTGCGACGGTAGTACATCAAGATCATCACCACGCCGTCGTGCTGACGGAACTCTTCCCCAACACTTTGCTGGATCGGAGTCCGGGGATCATCATCGAGCTGAACGTGTGCTAGAACTCGGAGGTGCCGTAGTTTTGGTGCTTGATCGGTCGGGCCGTGGACACGTACGACTACATCGACCAAGTTAACGCTTCCGTTGTCGATCTACAAGGGTACGTAGGTCACACTCTCCCCTCTCGTTGCTATACATCACCATGATCTTGCGTGTGCGTAGGAATTTTTTTGAAATTACTACGAAACCCAACAGAAGAACCTATTCTTCTCCACAACTATGGCCCAATTCTATGCTTGCCGGCCCATCTACTAACATCCTTGCCCCATCCAACCCCTCTTTGAGTTCATCTGCGGAGGTTTTAGTTTCCTGCTTGTTCGCGCGCTCCTTCTTCACCACAATCTGCTGCTTGCTCTTCTCCCTCTGCCTCCTCTGCTTACTCTTCACCCTTTACCTCTCTGCGTCCCTCTCGGCCTCCATCACCCTCTCATACTCCTCCTCATCCTCCATCGTAAACAGCATGGCCAACTCATTCTTGTAGCAGTAGGGTCTATCCTGGACATTGGAGGAGAGTTGCAAGAATTCATGGGACAAAAAAAGCTTGTTCAGCTCATCATCATTCCTCATCTTCTCCTGAGCCCGCTTCATCTTCCTTATCTCCATCTCTTCATCAATTCCTTAGCAGTACCTTCTCCTTCTGTCTTCCGAATCTCCATCATCCTATCCCTCTCCATCTCCGCTGCCTCCTCCATTGCCGCCTCGGTAGAATTGTAGAAATCCACCGAGATCCTCTCCAATTTGGGTTATGTGCTAACCAGCTCGTCCGCCTTGTACAAGGAGATGGGGGCATCGGAAGTCAAAAGAGAATGTGCCAAAGATAGCATCCGCTGGCCCGAATGCTCGATGTCCTCCAGAATATCGAAGTCGTCTGTCAAGTATACCTGCTGCTGCTGCTGTGAGCACATCTTATGGAAGGACGAGATTGCTGCTCCAGAGATCTGATCCCTTCAGCAAGAAATCTTGGGAGTAAGAGACTCCATAAGGTCTTTCCGCTCTCTCCGCAGGGAGATGATCTCCTCCATCAGCACCTCCATATCTGACGAGATCGACCCGTTGCTCACCATAATCTGCAGCTTGCTCTTCTCCCTTTGCATCCTCTTCTTACTCTTCTCCCTCTGCCTCTCCATCTCCCTCTCGGCCTCCGTCAACCTCTCATACTCCTCCTCGTCCTCCACCGTAAACAGCATGGCCAACTCATGCTTGTAGTAGTAGGGTCTATCCTGGACATTGAGGAGAGTTGCAAAATTCATGGGACAGAAAAAGCTTGCTCAGCTCATCATCATTCCTCATCTTCTTCTCCTGGGCCCGCTTCGTCTTCCTTATCTCCATCTCTTCATCCAACTCCTCAGCAGTACCTTCTCCTTCTATCTTTCGAATCTCCATCATCCTATCCCTCTCCTCCTCCGCTGCCTCCTCCATTGCCGCCTCGGTAGAATTGTAGAAATCCACCGATATCCTCTCTAATTTGGATGATGTGCTAACCAGCTCGTCTGCCTTGTACCAGGAGATAGGGGCATGGGAAGTCGAAAGAGAATGTGCCAAACATAGCATCTGCTGGCCCAAATCCTCGACGTCCTCCAGAATATCTAATTCGTCTGTTAGGTATACCTGCTGCTGCTGCTGTGAGTCCATCTTATGGATGGACGATATTGCTGCTCCAGAGATCTGATCACTCCAGCAAGAAATCTTGGGAGTAAGAGACTCCATAAGGTCTTTCCACTCTCTCCGCATGGAGATGATGTCCTCTATTAGCATCTCCATGTCCGACGAGATTGACCCGCTGCTCATCGCCGCCTCTTGCCCGCATCGTCGATCTCTGTCTCCGTCGCCTCCGCCTGGGGTTTTCTTTTTCTTTATGGCGAATAACCTAGCAGCTTAGTGTTTCAGCAGCGATGTGGCCGGTTGGGATGGTTATATAATGCCTCACCCAACAAGCAAGCTCAGTCTGGCCCGATCTCTCCTCGGAGGGACTGGCCTAAGAAGAACCTATTCTTCTCTCCAACTATGGCCCAGTTCTCTGCTTGCCGGCCCGTCTATTAACATTCGTGCCCCATCCAACCCCTCTTTGAGTTGATCTGCTGAGGATTTTGTTTCCTGCTTGTTGGCGCACTCCTTCTTCACCACAATCTTCTGCTTGCTCTTCTCCCTCTACCTCCTCTGCTTACTCGTCTCCCTCTACCTCAATGCCTCCCTCTCGGCCTCCATCCACCTCTCATACTCCTCCTTGTCCTCCACCGTAAACAGCATGGACAACTCATTCTTGTAGTAGTGGGGTCTATCCTGGACTTTGAAGGAGAGTTGCAAGAATTCATCGGACAGAAAAAGCTTGCTCAGCTCATCATCATTCCTTATCTTCTTCTCTTGAGTTTGCTTCGTCTTCCTTATCTCCATCTCTTCATCCAACTCCTCAGCAGTACCTTCTCCTTCTGTCTTCCGAATCTCCATCATCATATCCCTCTCCTCCTCCACTGCCTCCTCCATTGTCGCCTCGGTAGAATTGTAGAAATCCACCGAGATCCTCTCTAATTTGGATGATGTGCTAACCAACTTGTCCGCCTTGTACAAGGAGATGGGCGCATGGGAAGTTGAAAGAGAATGTACCAAAGATAGCATCCGCTGGCCCAAATCCTCGACGTCCTCCAGAATATCGAAGTTATCTGTCAGGTATACCTGCTGCTGCTGCTGTGAGTCCATCTTATAGAAGGACGATATTGCTGCTCCAGAGATCTGATCCCTCCAGCAAGAAATCTCGGGAGTAAGAGACTCATAAGGTCTTTTCTCTCTCTCCTCAGGGAGATAATCTCCTCCATCAGCATCTCCATGTCCGACGAGATCGACCCGCTGCTCATCGCCGCCTCTTGCCCGCACCGTTGATCTCTATCTCCACTACCGCCGCCGCCTGGGGTTTCCTTTTTCTTTGTGGCGAATAACCTAGCAGCTTAGGGTTTCAGCAGCGATGTGGCCGGGTTGGGATGGTTATATAATGGCCCACCCAACAAGCAAGCTCAGTCTGGCCCGGTCTCTCCTCGGAGGGACTGGCCCAAGAAGACCCTATTCTTCTCCCCAACTATGGCCCAGTTCTCTGCTTGCCGGCCCATCCATTAATATCTGTGCCCCATCCAACCCCTCTTTGAGTTGATCTGCTGAGGATTTTGTTTCCTGCTTGTTGGCGCGCTCCTTCTTCACCATAATCTACTACTTCTCTTCTCCCTCTGCCTCCTTTGCTTACTCTTCTCCCTCTGCCTCTCTGCCTCCCTCACCCTATCACACTCCTCCTCTTCCTCCACCATAAACTGCATGGCCAACTCATTCTTGTAGCAGTAGGGTCTATCCAGGATATTGGAGGAGAGTTGCAAGAATTCATGTGTCGGGGGTTGGGTGCGACATATGCCAAGGGATGGCTTATCATGGTGGGGGCCAGTAGAACGTCGCCGGTGCTGGAAGCGGGATGAGGTGTAGACATGCACGCCGGCGAATCTTACCCAGCTTCAGGGCTCTCCGAGGAGATAATTCCCCTACTGCTGCTCTGCGGGGTCTCCGCATGATCACTATGGCAAAGTGGGTACAAGGTTGGTCCTTGAGCTGTTTTCTGGAGGTAGGAGAAGGCAAGGCTAGCTCTCTCCTTCCTGTTTTCTATGGTCTAGTGCTAATGGGATCCATCCCTTTGCATGGGTGCCCTGGGGGGTTTATATGGCCTACCCCCCGGGGGTACAATCGTAATCCGGCTGGGCGCGGGTCCCAGCCGTCTATCTCTCAGGCTGCCGTCTTCTCCGCCGACTACTGAGGCCCGCCAACTTGTGGGCCCCGCCGACTAGTCCGGTACGGAGCCGACAGGCCTTGTCCGCCGCGGGCGGGTCTTGCCGGCTGCGGGTTACGATAGCCGTGCTTCTAATGACGCTGGCTTGGTTATGGGGTCACGGCAGCAGTACCGCCGCCTAGCGGGCGATCACTGTTGCCACTCCCTGTCTTATCTGGTTAATGGCGTGCGGGGCCCGTGGGAGGGGCCAGCCGACTCCTAGAGGCCGACTCCCACGGGGTCCATCTTGTGGCGCTCTCGCCGTCTTCTGTCCCCCCACTGACCGGCGGGGCCCGCCGTCTCTGGGCCGTACAGACAGGCCGACGTGGGCATAGGACTCTGCCACTGGAGCTGATGTCAAGGCTAGCATGGCAATAGTCCCGCGCCGGACGGAGATCTCCATTGGTACGGCGCACTATGGCCATGCCTGCCCTTGGTAATTGGGGTGGGGCGGGCCTTATTGCGGCCGTTCCCCGCCCGTCCCTTCTTACGAAGGCAGAGGGTGGTTGGAGTCGCGGGCCGACTCCCCATAGCCAGCTTCTCTGGAAGCTGCCAGTTAAGAGTCGTCTCATCTTGTAGCCGTCCCCAGGACTCGGTCGTGAGTGGGTAGCCGGCAGCGCCGCTGCCGACTCCTAGAGGCGGCTTTCCGTCCTGGGGTTCCTGAGGGGCGTAGCCTGCCCCGATGTCTTGAAAGGTTCTGGGCTTCGGGTTAGCCTACCCGTGGCCCATTACTCCGACAGTAGTCCCCGAAGCTGGTGAGGCGCCAAGGGAGACGTACTGAGGAGCCTCAACAGTTTCTTCCTTCCGTTGGTTGGATCTAGGCTTCTCCCGCCGTCTTCTTTCAAGCCGACTATCGTGAGTCGGACTCGTTGAAGGCCATCTTGCCTCTTAAATAGTTTGAAAGTCGAAGCGGGGTCCAGATGGCGTGCCTGGTAAGCTTCCTCGTTGCCGCCCGTTGCTGACCCGCCGTGTGGAGCCACGTGGCCGGGCCAGTCTGCCCGCCCACGCGCGTGACGGGACAGTGCCGCAGGCGGGGCCCGCCACTACCGTGCCTCGGCCTTCGAACGGATCCATTGCGGCCGCGCGGGCGGTTGGGATTCATGCGCAGTAACTACGGGCAGTAACTTCGTGTATTAAATCGTGGGGGTCGTGGGGTCCTGGGCGCAGTTAATCCCACGACGCCCCATCGGCTTCTCAGCCTAGGAGCCTATAAGTAGGCGGAGGGAGCGGGGCGGCGAGGCACGCGCGCTCACTCTCCCTTATCCCCCTCTGCATTATCTTGCTTCTTCTTCCCTTCGCCGTCGCCACGCCGGACCTCATCACGCCCGCAGCGATGAGCTCTTCCTCCGCCGCCGTGCCCGCCACTGTGCGCTCCGGCGTGTGGGACGGCTCCGAAGTTGAGGACGACCACATTGAGTTTCTTCGCAAGACGCGTCACCTCCCCGGCAAGGACCTGGTGCGGGCCCGTGCCGCGCCGGCAAGGGAGGTATCGCCGGTGCCGGAGGAGGGCGAGCAGGTCATATTCCGCTCGCACCTCATGCGCGGCCTAAGGCTGCCGGTGAGCGGCTTCTTCCGCTCCTTCTTGGAGTTCCACGGGCTCCAGCTGCACCACCTCACACCAAACACGGTGGTGCTGCTGGCCGCCTTCGCCACCCTGTGCGAAGGCTTCCTCGGCGTTCTCCCCACCATCAAGCTGTGGGGCGAATTCTTCAGCTCCAAGCTCGGCACGCACGTCGCCGGCGTGCCAGCCCAGTGCGGTGCCTTCATCGCGGTGCGGAGGTCGGTGGCCCACAACCCGTTTCCCTCCATCTCGCTGATCAAATCGGTGAATATGTGGCAGCGATCTTATTTCTACGTGAAGAACGTCGCCTCGGAAGGCGACTGGGTCAACCTGCCGCCTTACGAGGCTGGCGCGCCGGCCGGAAGGCTCCCCAGCTGGTCCCACCGGGCCAAGACGCTGACTCCCGCTGGTGCTGCCGCCGTCGCGCGACTCCGAGTGCTGACACAGTCGGAGGGTCTGACTGAGGCCGACTTGCTGGCCGCCTTTGTGACGCGCCGAGTCCTCCCACTCCAAGGCCAGCCTCACATGATATGTCAGATGAGTGGCCACCGGGACCCAAGTCGGATGTGCTCCAAGGACATGCCCCACGCGGAGGTGGCGGACATGGTGAACTACATCGCGAACTGCGGTCTCTCAGGGGATTGGCAGTTCGGCAAGGAGCCGTACTCGCGCGCCAACCCCGCGCCTGTTGTAAGTTGTTTCTCTTCTTATTATGCTTTCTTTCTTCGCCCGAGTCCGACTTCTGATCTTCTTTAATACTCGAAACAGAACCCTCTTATTCAGCCTTCGGCCGGCACCGCGGGGCCGGCCCGCCAGTTCGTCCCTGACCGGGCGGAGAGCGATGTCGACGACCCCGACTTGGGGGCGGCGGCGATGGAGGCCGACGCCGAAGGAGGAGGTGAAGGAGGAGAAGGTGGCCTCAGGCCTTCGGCCACCTTTGCCGACTGGCCTAAAGGCGACGATGAGGGGGAAGTCACCCCGCGCCACCCGCCGAAGGCCGGCCGCCCCGGCGCGAGTTCGTCCGCCGCCCTGGACAGTCTAGGCGGCGCGAGGAAGCGCCGGGCCGGGCCGAGTTCTCTCGGCGGCCGGTCGAAGAAGTTCAAGGGGGCGCCCGCCGCGACCAAGCGGGAAGAGGCGATTGCTCAGGCCAACCGCTTCCGCAAGGAAGTGAAGAAACCGCCGCTGGTCTCTGCCTAAGTGCCACCGCCCTTCGTCTTGTTTTCCGTTGGTTGATTTTGTCTAAGTCTTTTTCATGCTTCCCCTGTTCCAGGGCTCCCCTCACCCTTGAGAGGATCGCCGCGGCCTCCATCATGGGGTCGACAGAGACGTCCGCCACCACATGGCGGATTGACCCCGCCGCCGATCTCCGGGAGGCAGCGGAGCGGAACGCGCAGGAGAAGCGCGACGAGGAAGAGGCCGACCGCCGGGAGAAGGCGGAGGCCGAGAAGGCGGCCGCCTCCGCCCAGAAGAAGCTGGACAATGCCGAAGCCGCTATCGCGGCAAAGCGGCAGGCTGAGTAAGCCGCGCGCCGCTAGTCGGCGTTATTCGTCATCCCGCTGAACTCGGCGCGACCTCCCCCGGATTTCACGGAGCAGACCGGGGAAGCTGGCGGCGAGTTCCCCGTCATGGAGAGGGAAGGCGGCGAGTCCTCCATGTCAGACACGGACGTGCCGCCGCCACCTCCGCCGCCGTTTGGGAGCGTGCGAGGCGAGCAGCCAGCGGACCCGCTGGTGCCGCCGACTAAAGACGGGGCTGTGGCGAAGCTGCTCCTTCAAGTCGCCTCGCCCAGGTGCCGCCGCCTTGAGAAGGCGATTTTAGCGCCACGCCCCTTGGAGACCGGCGCCGCCAGCTCGGCCATCCCAGACGTCGAGGCAACAAGCGCCGCGCCCGTTGGGTGGGCACGGGGAGGGGGCACAGGCCTGCTGAACCAGGCGCTTCTCGACGTCCAGGCGAAGCTGCGGGCTGAGGGCGATGCCCTCCAGAACTGCACCAAGGCGCATCTGGCGTCACGAGTAGCCATCCGGGTATGTTTTCTTCTGACTTCGTTTTACTTGCTTTTCTCTGTGGGGGCGTGCCAGCGCACCCAATGGGTGTAGTCCCTGAGTTCCGGGCTGGCTGCTGAGCAGGCGGGTCAGAACTCCATTGGCGAGTTCTAAGCACTTACTCTTGTTTGAAATATTTATCACAGGATTATCACAACCTCCGGGTCACCGCCTTCAACCGCAATGTTGAAGAGCTGGGCAAGCGGACTGCCGACTTGTCGCAGAGCCGGAGTGAGTTCTCCTTCTTCTTCATGGGGGCGCGCTGGCGCACCCGCGGGCTGTAGTCCCCGAGATTCGGGCCGACTGCTGAGTAGTTGGGCCGGATCTTCCCGGCAACCTTCTTTGATGACGACTTAGCACCTTCTTCTTTTTTCTTCAGAGGCCAACGCCGTTCTTCAGCATCAGCTGGGCGAAGCCAACACCGCCTTGCACGCCAAGGGGGAGGAGTGTGGCAAGCTCATCGCAGAGCGCGACTTGCTGGCTACGCAGCTGGCGGAGCAGAGGGAGCTGCTTAAGAAGGCGCAGGAGGAGGTAGAGAAGAAAGAGGCTGCACTCCTGGCCGAGTTCGAGGTCGAGCGCTCCTCCTGGACCGACAAGGAGGCAATGCTGACCTCCGGCTTTCATGAGATTGAGGATATCGTCGATGGTGAGTTTCTCTACTCTCTTTCTTTGAGCCGCCGACAGCAGGTCGGGCCGACTCCTGATTTTTGACTTGCTTCTTTTCCGTCTTTGGCAGCCTTCTTCCCTGGCCACACGCAAGCTGCCACTCAAGCCATCGAGGCTGATCGCGAGGTGCGGAGGGCAAATGGCGAGGAGATTGCGGCCAATGCCCCCCGGACCCTTGACGAGCAGCTTCTGAGCATCGAGGCTCGTCTGTGGCCGGTCCATCGGATGCTGCGCCGGCTTCAACGTGTCGGCGCCCAGGCGATTGCTGCCTTGTGGCTGGACATGCTGGTTCTGTGCACTCCCAGTCGGACTGCCGACTGGCTGGAGGTCGCAGCCGGCCGTCTTGAGGCTTGGAAGGATTCCTCGGCCCGGGCTGGAGCGCGCCAGGCCTTGGAATTTGTCAAGGCGTGGTATCCGGGGCTGGACCTAGACCGGCTGGCCACGCTCCGGGCAGAGGCCCAGCCGGAGCTGGCAGCCGCGGAAGACGCCCTTGTCAAGCGCGCCGCGGCGATCGCCGAGTACGCCGATACCTGTGTCTTCATTCCTGAGCGAGCTGAAAACGCCGAGGAGGCACTGCCAGAGTGGTTTGGGATGAACCCGTACTACGGCGAGGACTCGGCGGAGGTGATCGGCTCCAGCGCCGAGGAGGAAGGCGAGGCAGAGGATGGAGGCGAGACGGAGGCACCAGGAGGCGGGGCGGACGATCAGCCTCAGCTCGACCGCGCCTCCAGCAACAAGCCACGCCCAACCGAGCCGGCTGCCGCTGGAGGTGATCAAGCCGAGACTGCCCAGCCGGCCGCCCCAACGTCCGACACCGCCATCTCCTCCGAGCCTCCGAACCCGTCTACTGCTTCCTAGGCTGCTGCCTTGTCTTTATTTTATCTGTTTAAGTAGTCTTCGAAGAATGTCGGGGGTTGGGTGCGACATATGCCAAGGGATGGCTTATCATGGTGGGGGCGAGTAGAATGTCGCCGGTGCCTGGAAGCGGGATGAGGCGTAGACATGCATGCCAGCGAATCTTACCCAGCTTCAGGGCTCTCCGAGGAGATAATACCCCTACTGCTGCTCTGCGGGGTCTCCGCATGATCACTATGGCAAAGTGGGTACAAGGTTGCTCCTTGAGCGGTTTTCTAGAGGTAGGAGAAGGCAAGGCTAGGTCTCTCCTTCCTGTGTTCTATGGTCTAGTGCTAATGGGATCCAATCCTTTGCATGCGTGCCCCAGGGGGTTTATATAGGCCTACCCCCCCGGGGGTACAATTGTAATCCGGCTGGGCGCGGGTCCCAGCCGTCTGTCTCTCAGTCTGTCGTCTTCTCCGCCGACTAATGGGGCCCGCCAACTGGTTGGCCCCGCCGACTAGTCCGGTACGGAGCTGACAGGCCTTGTCCGCCGCGAGCGGGTCTTGCCGGCTGCGGGTTACTGTGGCCGTGCTTCTAATGACGCTGGCTTGGCTATGGGGTCATGGCAACAGTACCGCCGCCTGGCGGGCGATCACTGTTGCCACTCCCTGTCTTGTCTGGTTAATGGCGTGCGGGGCCCGTGGGAGGGGCCGGCCGACTCCTAGAGGACGACTCCCACGGGGTCCGTCTTGTGGCGCTCTCGCCGTCTTCTGTCCCCCCGCTGACCGGCGGGGCCCACCGTCTCTGGGCCGTACAGACAGGCCGACGTGGGCATAGGACTCCGCCACTGGAGCTAATGTCAAGGCTAGCATGGCAACAGTCCCGCACCAGACGGAGATCTCCATTGGTACTGCGCACTATGGCCATGCCTGCCCTTGGTAATTGGGGTGGGGGCGGGCCTTATTGCGGCCGTTCCCCACCCGTCCCTTCTTACGAAGGCAGAGGGTGGTTGGAGTCGCAGGCCGACTCCCCATAGCCAGCTTCTCTGGAAGCTGCCAGTTAAGAGTCGTCTCATCTTGTAGCCGTCCCCAGCACTCGGTCGTGAGTGGGTAGCCGGCAGCGCCGCTGCCGACTCCTAGAGGCGGCTTTCCGTCCTGGGGTTCCTGAGGGGCGTAGCCTGCCCCGATGTCTTGAAAGGTTCTGGGCTTCGGGTTAGCCTACCCGTGGCCCATTACTCCGACAGTAGTCCCCAAAGCTGGTGAGGCGCCAAGGGAGACGTACTGAGGAGCCTCAACAGTTTCTTCCTTCCGTTGGTTGGATCTAGGCTTCTCCCGCCGTCTTCTTTCAAGCCGACTATCGTGAGCCGGACTCGTCGAAGGCCGTCTTGCCTCTTAAATAGTTTGAAAGTCGAAGCGGGGTCCAGATGGTGTGCCTGGTAAGCTTCCTGGTTTCCGCCCGTTGCTGACCCGCCGTGTGGAGCCACGTGGCCGGGCTAGTCTGCCCGCCCACGCGCGTGACGGGACAGTGCCGCAGGCGGGGCCCGCCACTACCGTGCCTCGGCCTTCGAACGGATCCATTGCGGCCGCGCGGGTGGTTGGGATTCCTGCGCAGTAACTACGGGCAGTAACTTCGTGCGTTAAATCGTGGGGGTCGTGGGGTCCTGGGCGCAGTTAAGCCCACCACGCCCCATCGGCTTCTCAGCCTAGGAGCCTATAAGTAGGCGGAGGGAGCGGTGCGGCGAAGCACGCGCGCTCACTCTCCCTTATCCCCCTCTGCTTTCTCTTGCTTCTTCTTCCCTTCGCCGTCGCCACGCCGGACCTCATCACGCCCGCAGCGATGAGCTCTTCCTCCGCCGCCGCGCCCGCCACTGTGCGCTCCGGCGTGTGGGACGGCTCCGAAGTTGACGACGACCACATTGAGTTTCTTCGCAAGACGCGTCACCTCCCCGGCAAGGACCTGGTGCGGGCCCGCGCCGCGCCGGCAAGGGAGGTATCGCCGGCGCCGGAGGAGGGCGAGCAGGTCATATTCCGCTCGCACCTCATGCGCGGCCTAAGGCTGCCGGTGAGCGGCTTCTTCCGCTCCTTCTTGGAGTTCCACGGGCTCCAGCTGCACCACCTCACACCAAACACGGTGGTGCTGCTGGCCGCCTTCGCCACCCTGTGCGAAGGCTTCCTCGGCGTTCTCCCCACCATCGAGCTGTGGAGCGAATTCTTCAGCTCCAAGCTCGGCACGCACGTCGCCGGCGTGCCAGCCCAGTGCGGTGCCTTCATCGCGGTGCGGAGGTCGGTGGCCGACAACCCGTTTCCCTCCATCTCGCTGATCAAATCGGTGAAGATGTGGCAGCGATCTTATTTCTACGTGAAGAACGTCGCCTCGGAAGGAGACTGGGTCAACCTGCTGCCTTACGAGGCCGGCGCGCCGGCCGGAAGGCTCCCCAGCTGGTCCCACCGGGCCAAGACGCTGACTCCCGCTGGTGCTGCCACCGTCGCGTGACTCCGAGTGCTGACGCAGTCGGAGGGTCTGACTGGGGCCGACTTGCTGGCCGCCTTTGTGGCGCGCCGAGTCCTCCCACTCCAAGGCCAGCCTCACATGATATGTCAGATGAGTGGCCACCGGGACCCAAGTCGGATGTGCTCCAAGGACATGCCCCACGCGGAGGTAGCGGACATGGTGAACTACATCACGAACTGCGGTCTCTCAGGGGATTGGCAGTTCGGCAAGGAGCCGTACTCGCGCGCCAACCCCCCGCCTGTTGTAAGTTGTTTCTCTTCTTATTCTGCTTTCTTTCTTCGCCCGAGTCCGACTTCTGATCTTCTTTAATACTCGAAACAGAACCCTCTTATTCAGCCTTCGGCCGGCACCGCGGGGCCGGCCCGCCAGTTCGTCCCTGACCGGGCGGAGAGCGATGTCGACGACCCCGACTTGGGGGCGGCGGCGATGGAGGCCGACGCCGAAGGAGGAGGTGAAGGAGGAGAAGGTGGCCTCAGGCCTTCGGCCACCTTTGCCGACTGCCCTAAAGGCGACGATGAGGGGGAAGTCGCCCCGCGCCACCCGCCGAAGGCCGGCCGCACCATAGCCAGCTTCTCTGGAAGCCGCCAGTTAAGACTCGTCTCATCTTGTAGCCGTCCCCAGGACTCGGTCGTGAGTGGGTAGCCGGCAGCGCCGCTGCCGACTCCTAGAGGCGGCTTTCCGTCCTGGGGTTCCTGAGGGGCGTACCCTGCCCCGATGTCTTGAAAGGTTCTGGGCTTCGGGTTAGCCTACCCGTGGCCCATTACTCCGACATCATGGGACAGAGAAAGCTTGCTCAGCTCATCATCATTCCTCATCTTCTTCTCCTGAGTCTGCTTCGTCTTCCTTATCTCCATCTCTTCATCCAACTCCTCAGCAGTACCTTCTCCTTCTTTCTTCCGAATCTCCATCGTCCTATCCCTCTCCTCCTCCGCTGCCTCCTCCATTGCCACCTCGGTAGAATTGTAGAAATCCACCGAGATCCTCTCTAATTTGGATGTTGTGCTAACCAGCTCGACCGCCTTGTATAAGGAGATGGGGGCATGGGAAGTCAAAAGAGAATGTGCCAAAGATAGCATCCGCTGGCCCAAATCCTTGATGTCCTCCAGAATATCAAAGTCGTCTATCAAGTATACCTGTTGCTGCTGCTGTGAGTCCATCTTATGGAAGGACGAGATTGCTGCTCCAGAGATCAGATCCCTTCAATAAGAAATCTTGGGAGTAAGAGACTCCAGAAGGTCTTTCCGCTCTCTCCGCAGGGAGATGATCTCCTCCATCAGCACCTCCATGTCCGACAATATCAACCCGCTGCTCAGCACCGCCTCTTGCCCGCACCGTCGATCTCTGTCTCCTCCGCCGCCGCCTAGGGTTTCCTTTTTCTTTATGGCGTATAACCCAGCAGCTTAGGGTTTCGGCAGCGATCTGGGCCAGTTGGGATGGTTATATAATGGCCCACCCAACAAGCTAGCTTAGTCCGGCCCGGTCTCTCCTCGGAGGAACTGGGCCAAGAAGAACCTATACTTCTCCCCAACTATGGCCCAGTTTTCTGCTTGCCAGCCCGTCCATTAACATCCTTGCCCCATCCAACCCCTCTTTGAGTTGATCTGCTGAGCATTTTGTTTCCTGCTGGTTGGCGTGCTCCTTCTTCACCACAATCTACTGCTTGCTCTTTTCCCTCTGCCTCCTCTGCTTACTCTTCTCCCTCTACCTCTCTGCCTCCCTCTCAGCCTCCATCACCCTCTCATACTCCTCCTCGTCCTCCACCGTAAACAGCATGGCCAACTCATTCTTGTAGCAATAGGGTCTATCCTGGACATTGGAGGAGAGTTGCAAGAATTCATCTTATGGAAGGACGAGATTACTGCTCCAGAGATCTGATCCCTCCAACAAGAAACCTTGGGAGTAAGAGACTCCAAAAGGTCTTTCCACTCTCTTCACAGGGAGATGATCTCCTCCATCAGCATCTCCATGTCCGACGAGATCGACCTGCTGCTCATCGCCGCCTTTTGGCCGCACCATCGATCTCTGTCTCCGCCGTCGCCGCCGCCTGGGGTTTTCTTTTTCTTTGTGGCAAATAACCTAGTAGCTTAGGGTTTCAGCAGCGATGTGCCTGGGTTGGGATGGTTATATAATGCACCACCCAACAAGCAAGCTTAGTCTGGCCCGGTCTCTCTTCGGAGGGACTGGCCCAAGAAGAACCTATTCTTCTCCCCAACTATGACCCATTTCTCTGTTTACCGGCCCATCCATTAACATCCGTGCCCCATCCAACCCATCTTTGACTTGATCTGCTAAGAATTTTGTTTCCTGCTTATTGGCACACTCCTTCACCACAATTTTCTGCTCGCTCTTCACCCTCTGATTCACTTCCTCCCTCTTGGCCTCCATCACCCTCTCATACTCCTCCTCTTCCTCCACCCTAAATAGCATGGCCAACTCGTTCTTGTAGCAGTAGGGTCTATCCAGGACATTGGAGGAGAGTTCCAAGAATTCATGGTACAGAAAAAGTTTGCTCAGCTCATCATCATTCCTCATCTTCTTCTCCTGAGTCTGCTTCGCCTTCCTTATCTCCATCTCTTCATCCAACTCCTCAGTAGTACCTTCCCCTTTTGTCTTCCATATCTATCATCCCATCCCTCTCCTCCTCCGCTACCTCCATTGCCGCCTCAGTAGAATTGTAGAAATCCAACGAGATCATCTCTAATTTGGATGTTGTGCTAACCAGCTCGTCCGCCTTGTACAAGGAGATGGGGGCATGGGTAGTCGAAAGAGGATGTGCCAAAGATAGCATCCGCTGGCCCAAATCCTCGATGTCCTCTAGAATATCGAAGTCCTCTGTTAGGAATACCTAATGCTGCTGGTGTGAGTCCATCTTACGGAAGGACGAGATTGCTGCTCCAAAGATCTGATCCCTCTAGCAAGAAATCTTGGGAGTAAGAGAGACTCCATAAGGTCTTTCCGCTCTCTCCGCAGGGAGATGATCTCCTCCATCACCATCTCCACGTCCGACGAGATCGACCCACTGCTCATCGCCGCCTCTTGCCTGCACTGTCGATCTCTGTCTCCACCGCCGCCGCCTGGGGTTTCATTTTTCTTTGGGGCGAATAACCTAGCAGCTTAGGGTTTCAGGAGCAATGTGACCAGGTTGGGATATTTATATAATACCCCACCCAACAAGCAAGCTTAGTCCGGCCTTGTCTCTCCTTGGAGGGACTGTCCCAAGAAGAACCTATTCTTCTCCTCAACTATTGCCCAGTTCTCTGCTTGCCGGCCCCTATTAACATCCATGCCCCATCCAACCCCTCTTTGAGTTGATCTGCTGATGATTTGGTTTCCTTCTTGTTGGTGCGCTCCTTCTTCACCACAATCTGCTCCTTGCTCTTCTCCCGCTGCCTCCTTTGCTTACACTTCTCCCTCTGCCTCTCTGCCTCTCTGCCTCCCTCTCGGCCTCCCTCACCCTCTCATACTCCTCCTCTTCCTCCATCGTAAATAGCATGGCCAACTCATTCTTGTAGCAGTAGGATCTATCCAGGACATTGGAGGAGAGTTGCAAGAATTCATGGGACCGAAAAAGCATGCTCAGCTCATCATCATTTCTCATCTTCTTCTCCTGAGTCTGCTTCGTCTTCCTTATCTCCATCTCTTCATTCAACTCCTCAGCAGTACCATCTCCTTCTGTCTTCCGAATCTCCATCATCCTATCCCTCTCCTCCTCCGCTGCCTCCTCCATTGCCGCCTCGGAAGAATTGTAGAAATCCACCGAGATCCTCTCTAATTTGGATGTTGTGCTAACCAGCTCGTCCGCCTTGTACAAGGAGATGGGGGCATGGGAAGTCGAAAGAGAATGTGCCAAAGATAGCATCCGCTAGCTCAAATCCTCGATGTCCTCCAGAATATCGAAGTCGTATATCAAGTATACCTGTTGCTGCTGTTGTGAGTCCATCTTATGGAAGGACGAGATTGCTGCTCCAGAGATTTGATCCCTCCAATAAGAAATCTTGGGAGTAAGAGAAACCATAAGGTCTTTCCGCTCTCTCCGCGGGGAGATGATGTCCTCCATCAGCATCTCCATGTCCGACGAGATCGTACCGCTGCTCATCGCTGCCCCTTGCCCGCACCGTCGATCTCTGTCTCCTCCTCCGCCGCCTAGGGTTTCCTTTTTCTTTGTGGCAAATAACCTAGCAGCTTAGGGTTTCACCAGCGATGTGGCCGGTTGGGATGGTTATATAATGCCCCACCCAACAAGCAAGCTCATTCCGGCCCGGTCTCTCCTCGGAGGAACTGGGCCAAGAAGAACCTATTCTTCTCCCCAACTATGGCCCAGTTCTCTATTTGCCGGCCCGTCCATTAACGTCCGTGCCCCATCCAACCCCTCTTTGAGTTGATCTGCTGAGCATTTTGTTTCCTACTAGTTGGCGCGCTCCTTCTTCACCACAATCTGCTGCTTGCTCTTCTCCCTCTGCCTCGTCTGCTTACTCTTCTCCATCTGATTCTTTGCCTCCCTCTCGGCCTCCATCACTGTCGGCGTTCTGGGAACGGGGGTCCCCAGACTTGCCTGCCTGCGGCCTGCGGCGTGGCTCAAGTGGGGGCCCAGCGCGGCCCATCTTCATCAACACAAGCTCAAGACCCTCGCGAGGGGCCAAGCCTCGCGGGGCGGACGACAGGAAGCTTCCCCAGGAGCGGCCTCATCAGGCAGGCTCACGAGGAGGCGGGGAGATCAATGCAAGGGTACCTCGTGAGGATCCAGTGACGCAAGCCATGACGATCAAGTCCAGGCGGGCGCCAGGCGGGCACCAGCCTGTGTAGAGTCCTTGTTTCCCCTTTGGTGCAAAGGAGGCAAGCACAGGCCAAGGCATCAGGCAAAGGTTACCATTCCAGTGCAACGAGACCAAGACCAGCCGGACGGCTGGACGAAGGTCACCGTGGAGCCCAAGACGGCGTCACCACCAGAGCTTTTGGCAGCCGAAGACCACCTTTTGTCAGGATAACTTGTACTAGATGTTCCCCTTCAAAATGGCCAATTGTTGGCGCCCTTCCCACTCAATTATTTCGGGGAGAGGCCCAGGGCCTCTATAAATAGAGCTAGCCACCACAGAGTAGAGGCATCTGGAGACCAAGTAGAACTCACCGCATCAGTTCAAGAACACCTCTCGCGAGGCTATTCTTCCTCTGTACTGTTCATCATCAGCCCCCGAGCCAATCCACCACACCACACACTGGAGTAGGGTATTACACCACAACGGTAGCCCGAACCAGTATAAATCTCGTGTCCGTTGTGTTGTTCATCGTTTTCATCTTAGTTCGCACGAGGGGATCAGACGTAGAACGGTAGGGAAGAGATCTCCGCGAGCACCCCAGTGTTCGAACCTCAAGGGTCTGCCGGAACCCGAAATCCGATATTTGACGCGCCAGGTAGGGGTGTGCCGGTATCCCTTCTTCCGTTGTTCGCGTGTGATCTTCCGTCGCGCCCATGGCTGACGCTCATCGGGCTCGCGCCGAGCACCGGGCTGCTCTCGCCACCCGCGTCGCCCAGACGGCTCCCGTCGGCGGTCCCCCTCGTCGTTCCCCGTCGCCCGCTGCCAACGCCGCCACCGGCCCGTTGGGGAACAAGCAGCAGGCTTCGTCCCAGCATCCTTCGGTGCGGCGGGATGGCCGTACTGCCACCCCGTCGCTGACCCCAGCTGGCTCGTCATCCCACGCCCGTCGCGCCCCCATGGATGTGCGCGCCTCGCTGCTCTTGGCGAAGGAGCTTCTCCATTACCGCCCCGTCGACGACCTCTACGAGGACTGGCTCGCCCGCATCACCGAGCTCGTCAGCGCCGCAGGGGACTCCCCCTTGCGGTCCCCCTCGCTACCGCGCCCTTTGTTCCGTGCAGGAGGCGATGACCAGGAGGCGCCTCCGCCACCTCCTCCCCAAGAAGGCGCCTTGGCTACAAGGCGCGCAGCCCCAGGGCGAGACCCACTACGTCCAGCGCCTGCACAGCAAGAAAGGAGCTGCCAAGAGATCCCGCGTCCCCGAGAAGGTGCTCGCGCGCTCATGGCGCCGGCGCGCCAAGATCGCGTCCCAGCGCTTCCACAGCAAGGCCCCGCGCTACTCCCAGCAGCGGCGCGTGGTGACCTGCAAGAGCAAGATCGGCACCAGCCGTGGGCGCTGGTGGCCACAGCCAGCTGCCTCGCCTTCACCCCCGAGCTGCGCGGCGTCACATGGCCGGGCAAGTTCAAGCCCGACCTCCCTCCTCGCTCTGATGGCACGGCGGACCCCACGGAGTCCCTGCAGCTCTACGAGCTAGGCATCGTAGCCGCCAATGGGGACGAAAAGGTCATGGCGAATTGGTTCCCCATGGCGCTCAAGGATGGAGCCCGCACCTGGGTCCTGAACCTGGCCCCCGGCACGATCTCCTCCTGGAGCGAGATGCGCAGCCACTTCATCACCAACTTCTAGGGCAGTCGCGACCGGCCCCCGGCCGTGAGCGACCTGCGCCGCATCAAGCAGCAGCCAGGGGAAACCCTGCAGAAGTACATCCAACGCTTCAACTATGCTCGCCTCAAGATCCCCAAGGTGACTAAGGAAGCCATCATCTCAGCTTTCTCCGACGGTGTGCGTGACATCAAGATGAAGGAGCTACCCATCCATGAAGACCTGTGCACATCCCTGGAGGTGTTCAACTTGGCGACCAAGTGCGCCAGGGCTAAGGAAGGGCGCCTTTCCCTTCTCAAGCTCCCGGCAGCCGACCCAGAAGAGAAGAAGCTCAAGGCCAAAGATGTGAAGCACAAGGGGGCTGCTGTGCTAGCAGCAGAGCCGCACACCAAGCGAGGCAGGGATCAGCCTGAGTCATCCAAGGGTGGACGCTACTGCGTGTACCACGACCTCCACACCCACAAAACCAAAGAATTCTAGGAGCTCAGAGCCGTGCGAGACGGGCGGATCGGCTGACGCCCTGAGCGAAACGATAGGGGCTATGGCTGAGGAGGAGGAAGAGGTGGAGGACGATGGGAAGACCGTGGCCCGCGCCAGGGATGGCGTGACCGTCCTCGCGAGGACCGCTGGCAGGACCAGCCTCGCGAGGGAGGCTGGAGGGACCAGCCTCACGAAGACCGCCCGCATGGCAACGTAGGCCTCCCACCTCTGCCGCCACCGCCAAGGAGGAATGAAGACCAACATCAAGACGATGGGATCGGGGGCTTCCAGGAGCCGCGCGCAATTGCCTGCATCTTGGGTGGCGCTTAGGCTCCGGCCTCACAGCGCATCTTCAAGCAGATTGCTCGCGAGGTGAACGCAGTTCTTCCCAAGCCTGAGGCCACGCGCCCTCTCAGGTGGTCTCCGTGCGCTATCACATTTAGCTCAGCGGATCAACTCAAGTGCGCGGCAACGGCTGGAGCCCTCCCAATGCTCTGCTCCCCAGTCATCAGCAATGTGCAGGTTACCAGGACCCTGATCGATGGCAGTGCTGGACTCAACGTCCTATCCGTCGAGACGTTCGACAACCTCCAAGTGCCGTACGATCAACTTCAGCCAACCAAGCCTTTCTCAGGAGTCACCGATGGTTCTACTGTTCCGATTGGGCAGGTGCGCCTTCCAGTCACCTTCGGACAGCGCAACAACTACCGCACCGAGCTCATCGACTTCGATGTCGCTCACATTCGCCTACCGTACAACGCCATCCTCGGGTACCCGGCCTTAGCCAAGTTCATGCCAGTAACTCATCATGGTTACAATGTCCTCAAGATGCCTGGAAGTGGTGGAGTCATCACTGTGCCCTGTGAAGAAAGAGACGCGGTGTGTTCACTAGAGTGCGCGTTCCAAGCTGCAGCAGTCGAAGACCCGGATCACAGGGGTGGGAGACCTCTCGAAGTGACCCTCAAGAAGAAGAAGACCTTGCCAGGCTCAAGCCACAAGGGGGTGGCGCCTCTGGAGGTGTTGCGTCGAGCTCCGCGCTCGACTGGGGAGCGCCGCCCTCTCACGCATAGGGAAGCGCGCCCAGCGCCCTCCTCGGGCAAGGCTCGAGGGCTCCTCCTTGGAGAGCCGCCGACCTTGCCAAGGTCGAGAGGGAGGCGCTTGGGCGTCACTTGGAGGGGCGCTTTCAGGTGCTTTTCCCTTAGGAAGGTACAAGGCAAGGAAGACCAAACCCTCAGGAGTTCATCGCAAGAAACACTCAAGAGCTACAAGAGTCAAGAGTCATGCGCGGCAGCCGCCGCTATCCTACCGTAGACCCACATCCAGGCAAGGATGGTGGACTGCGCGTCTGCGTCAACGTCCCGGGGCTCAACCAAGCCGTGTCTTAGGAGCGCCTCTGGCCTTCGCGCGTGGGGCATTGTGAGGGGCCACCTCACAGCTACGTTCGCATGCCTTTCGGCCTGTCGAACGCGACCGCCGCTCACCAGCGCCTGCTGAGGAGCATTCTGGAGGCTCAGGAGGTCAGGCACCACACAGTCCTGGCAGAGATGGAGGTGGCTCTTGAGGACCCGCTTGAGCCCGCGGAGCCTCCCAAGGCCCTAGGGCCTGGGGGATCGTGAGGGCCGACGTCTTCACCGCGCATGGCTCGCTTCCTCAGCATCACTTCATCTTCAACAACATCTGACATCTTTCAGAGTTTTACTTTCAGCTGGGAGCGCCCGCAGGGCTGCACCATTCCCAGGCCGCGTGGGTCCGTCCCCACGGCATGTATCCATTTTGTTCGTGTTCTTTACTTACCTTGTTGGGGGCACCCTTCGGGCTGCATCACCCCCACGCCACTCGGGCCTGACCCGGCGGCGGTTGCTTTCACCTACGTTCACCTGAAGTTGAATCCCTTCCTTTATGCCTAACATATCCGACCTAATCACCTGCTCGATTGACACCCACCTATGGAGCCGCCCGCTTTGGCACGGCGCTTGCGCACGGGTCCGTCCCTGCAACGTCGATAAATCTGAGTGGCCGAGCTCCAGCCGCGGCAGCCCCGCAAGGCGCCACCTCACCAGGCCCTCAAGTGCCCCAATGACTTCCTCAGGGTGACCAAGGGTTGGCTGGCAGCCGTAACGGCAGGCCTTGTTTCTCCTCATTGTTGGTGTGCAGGACCTACTCCAGGAGCAATGTTGGGGCGTCGTGAGCACTCTCTCCCCTCTCCGGCACGGACTGCTTGCACGTTAAATGGGGGGCGCCTGAGCATCGCGACTCATGGGCTCCTACTAGCTCTCCAGCCCTCACCCCCTGGCCTTGACCCACGGCATCGCAACCTGTCATACCAGCGGCGGCTGAGCTCGCTCGAGGGCTGGGACCTGAGGACGTATAGCGTTAAGGGAAGTGCGGGAGAAGGGGAAGAAGCTCGCGAGGGCCCAGCCCGGCAGTGCCTCGTTCACCGACTTGCGGGCCTAGCGTTTCTCCGAGGGATTGCGTCAGGCGCACAAGATAAGTCATGCCCTCACAAGAGCTAGACCAACGCAACGCTGAATCCTTGCCCAGTGTAATTCTGTCACGGCGACGCTACCTTCCTTTCTCACCCAGCAAGGATTGCTTGAGCGCTAAAGGGGACCTCCCGAGCATCGCGACTCAGGGGCTCTCACCGGACCTCGGGCCGCTCACCTCCTGGCCTTGACCACGGCATCGCGACCTGGCATACCAGCGATGGCTGAAGCTTGCCTGGGGACTGGGAGCTGTCAGCGTAGAGCACCGAATCCTCGTGAGGATAGAAAGGGGGAGCTCAGCCGGGACAGGACGGACACCTCACGCCGATTCATATTAAGGATATAATATTTATAAAAGGCACGGCAGACGCCTTACATACCCCTGTCGGGTGTTACTCTAATTTCTCACAGGGAACAAAAGGATCTAGCTCTAAGGAACGCTAACTACTAGCATCTCCGCTGGCGACGCCATCATCAACAGTGGGCTGCCCGGTGCCGGTGTCAACCCCATCCAGATCAGCGGCGTCGGCGGCCCGATGCGGCTGCCCCACTCCGAGCACGGCGGGAGCTCGGAGGCTCGTAGCTGTCATCGCTCATCTCCGGGGTCACAAGGAGTTCAGGGGAGCCGCTGAAGCCCTCAGTCCCTCCGCTGCTGCCTGAGGAGCTGCTGGAGGACCAACCGGTAGGCCGGGCCCTCACCTGTTCATCGTCCCCGCCGCTTCCCTCGGGGCAGCACTCCAGCCGGCGTCCTTCAGGATCGAAGACCTTGAAGAACATCAGGGAGGCGCCGTCGTATTCAAGATGAATCACGAGGGCGCCTACCGATCGGCAGACCCGGGCGATCTCACCCCAGCCCTGGGTCATGAAGACCTTGCCCGGAGCGGTGACCGCGACCTCCGCTCCGGTCGCAGGAGTGCTGCAGTCGGCGTGCTGTAGCCAGAGCTCCAGAGACCTGCCCCGCATCTCGGAGGCGAAGGAGGGAGGAAGGCGAATCCACGACATTGGAGGCATGGCGGCGTGGAGTACTAGCTCGCGAGAGGAGCGCTCCGCGTGGACTCCAGGAGGGATGACACGCACCACCGTGACTCGACGGCGTCGGCGACGGCGCTGTTGGGGCTGCTCGGCGTCCTCCTCCCTAGGGCCCACGACGCGGGCATACAAGGGCAGCGGGAACCCAGGCGGCGGCCGCTCGTACCACGGCCTCGACACTTCCTGCCAGGCACCTTCGTCCCGGCGGCAGAGGACTGGCCGCTTCTTCGGTGGGAGGGGGCAGGACCCTCTCGGGGGGCCTTTCCCTTCTCCTCCGTAGAGAATCGATGGATCGGTGCCATCAGCGCAAGAGAAAGCAAGGACAAGGAAGGAGAAGGAGGAAGAAGCAGAAAGGGGCTAACTGGCGGAGCTCACGCTGCCCCGTACTTATAGCCGGAGAAGACCAACCACCGAGCACCACGATCGTAGGTAATCATGACCCATATCTCTGCATGCAGGGACCTGTCAAGTCGCGCAGTTGCCGAGGCGTCATGGGGAAGCGCAGGCGCCCACGTCCAATCAACCGCCACGCGGCGCCCAAGGCCGCAGGCTGTTAGGGCCCGCGGCGCTTCGCGCTTGCCCCTTCGCTTCGTCGCTAAGCCAAGCCCGCGCACACCTTGGGCCCGGGGGCTACTGTCGGTGTTCTGGGAATGGGGGTCCCCAGACTTGCCTGCCTGCGGCCTGCGGCATGGCTCAAGTGGGGCCCAGCGCGGCCCATCTTCATCAACACAAGCTCAAGACCCTCGCGAGGGGCCAAGCCTCGCAGGGCGGACGACGGGAAGCTTCTCCAGGAGTGGCCTCATCAGGGAGGCTCGCGAGGAGGCGGAGAGATCAATGCAAGGGTACCTCGCGAGGATCCAGTAATGCAAGCCATGATGATCAAGACCAGGCGGGCGCCAGCCTGTGCAGAGTCCTTGTTTTCCCTTTGGTGCAAAGGAGGCAAGCACATGCCAAGGCATCAGGCAAAGGTTACCATTCCAGTGCAACGAGACCAAGACCAGCCGGACGGCCGGACGGAGATCACCGTGGAGCCCAAGACGGCGTCACCACCAGAGCTTTTGGCAGCCGAAGACCACCTTTGGTCAGGATAACTTGTACTAGATATTCCCCTTCAAAATGGCCAATTGTTGGCACCCTTCCCGCTCAATTATTTCGGGGAGAGGCCCAGGGACTCTATAAATAGAGCTAGCCACCACAGAGTAGAGGCATCTGGAGACCAAGTAGAACTCACCGCATCAGCTCAAGAACACCTCTCGCGAGGCTGTCCTTCCTCTGTACTGTTCATCATCAGCCCCCGAGGCAATCCACCACACCACACACTGGAGTAGGCTATTACACCACAATGGTGGCCCGAACCAGTATAAATCTCGTGTCCCTTGTGTTATCCATCGTTTTCATCTTAGTTCGCACGAGGGGATCGGACGTAGAACGGTAGGGGAGAGATCTCTGCGTGCACCCCAGTGTTCGAACCTCAAGGGTCTGCCGGAACCCGAAATCTGACAATCACCCTCTCATACTCCTCCTCTTCCTGCTCCGTAAATAGCATGGCCAACTCATTCTTGTCGCAGTAGGGTCTATCCATGACATTGGAGGAGAGTTTCAGGAATTCATGGGACCGAAAAAGTTTGCTCAGCTCATCATCATTCCTCATCTTCTTCTCCTGAGTCTGCTTCATCTTCCTTATTTCCATCTCTTCATCCAACTCTTCAGCAGTAACTTCTCCTTCTATCTTCCGAATCTATCATCCTATCCCTCTCCTCCTCCGTTGCCTCCTCCATTGCCGCCTCAGTAGAATTGTAGAAATCCACCAAGATCCTCTCTAATTTGGATGCTGTGCTAACCAGCTTGTCCGCCTTGTACAAGGAGATGGGGCATGGGAAGTCGAAAGAGGATGTGCCAAAGATAGCATCCGCTGGCCCAAATCCTCGATGTCCTCTGGAATATCGAAGTCGTCTGTCATGTATACCTGCTGCTAAAGCTGTGAGTCCATCTTATGGAAGGACGAGATTGCTGCTCTAGAGATCGGATCCCTCCAGCAAGAAATCTTGGGAGTAAGAGACTCCATAAGGTCTTTCCGCTCTCTCCGTATGGAGATGATCTCCTCCATCAGCATCTCCATGTCCGATGAGATCGACACGCTTCTCATCGCCGCCTCTTGCCTGCATCATCGATCTCTATCTCCGCTGCCGCCAACACCTGGGGTTTCCTTTTCTTTGTGGAAAATAACCAAGCAGCTTAGCGTTTCAGCAGCGATGTGACCGGGTTGGGATGGTTATATAATGCCCCACCCGATAAGCAAGCTCAGTTCAGCCCGGTCTCTCCTTGGAGGGACTGGCCCAAGAAGAACCTATTCTTCTCCCCAACTATGGCCCAGTTCTCTACTTGCCGGCCCGTCCATTAACATCCGTGCCCCAGCCAACCCCTCTTTGAGTTGATCTGGTGAGGATTTTGTATCCTGCTTGTTGGCGCGCTCCTTCTTCACCACAATTTGCTGCTTGCTCTTCTCCCACTGCCTCCTTTGATTACTCTTCTCCCTGTGCCTCTCTGCCTCCCTCTCGGCCTCCCTTACCCTCTCATACTCCTCCTCTTCCTCCTACGTAAACAGCATGGCCAACTCATTCTTGTAGCAGCAGGGTCTATCCAGGACATTGGAGGAGAGTTGCAAGAATTCAAGGGACAGAAAAAGCTTGCTCAGCTCATCCTCATTCCTCATCTTCTTCTCCTGAGTCCGCTTCGACTTCCTTATCTCCATCTCTTCATCCAACTCGTCAGCAGTACCTTCTCCTTTTGTCTTCCGAATCTCCATCATCCTATCCCTCTCCTCCTCCGCTGCTTCCTCCATTGCCGCCTCGATAGAATTATAGAAATCCATCGAGATCCTCTCTAATTTGGATGTTGTGCTAACCAGCTCGTCCGCCTTGTACAAGCAGATGGGGGCATGGGAAATCGAAATAGAATGTGCCAAAGATAGCATCCGCTGGCCCAAATCCTCGATGTGCTCCAGAATATCGAATTCGTATATCAAGTATACGTGTTGCTGCTGCTGTGAGTCCATCTTATGGAAGGATGAGATTGCTGCTCTAGAGATCTGATCCCTCTAGCTAGAAATCTTGGGAGTAAGAGACTCCATAAGGTCTTTCCGCTCTCTCCGCAGGGAGATGATCTCCTCCATCAGCATCTCCATGTTCGACGAGATTGACCCGCTGCTCATCGCCGCCTCTTGCCCGCATCATCGATCTCTGTCTCCGCGGCAGCTGCCGCCTGGGGTTTCCTTTTTCTTTGTGGCAAATAACCTAGCAGCTTAGGGTTTCCGCAGCGATGTGACCGGGTTGGGATGGCTATATAATGCCCCACCCAACAAGCAAGCTCAGTCCGGCCCGGTCTCTCCTCGGGGGGACTGGACCAAGAAGAACCTATTCTTCTCCCTAACTATGGCCCAGTTCCCTGCTTGTCGGCCCGTCCATTAACATCCATGCCCCATCCAACCCCTCCTTGAGTTGATCTGCTGAGGATTTTGTTTCCTGTTTGTTGGAGCACTCCTTCACCACAATCTGATGCTTGCTCTTCTCCCTCTGCCTCTCTGCCTCCCTCTCAGCCTCCATCACCCTCTCATACTCCTCCTCGTCCTCCACCGTAAATAGCATGGCCAACTCATTCTTGTAGCATTAGGGTCTATCCCGGACATTGGAGGAGAGTTGCAAGAATTCATGGGACAGAAAAAGCTTGCTCAGCTCATCATCATTCCTCATCTTCTTCTCCTGAGTCTGCCTCGTCTTCCTTATCTCCATCTCTTCATCCAACTCATCAGCAGTACCTTCTCCTTCTGTATTCCGAATCTCCATCATCCTATCCCTCCCCTCCTCCGCTGACTCCTCCATTCCCGCCCTGGTAGAATTGTAGAAATCCACTGAGATCCTCTGTAATTTGGATTCTGTGCTATCCAGCTCGTCTGGCTTGTACAAGGAGATGGGGGCATGGGAAGTAGAAAGAGAATGTGCCAAAGATAGCATCCGCTGGCCCAAATCCTCGATGTCCTCCAGAATATCGAAGTCGTCTGTCAAGTATACCTCCTGCTACAGCTGTGAGTCTATCTTATGGAAGGACGAGATTGCTGCTCTAGAGATCGGATCCCTCCAGCAAGAAATCTTGGGAGTAAGAGACTCCATAAGGTCTTTCCGCTCTCTCCGCAGGGAGATGATCTCCTCCATCAGCATCTCCATGTCCAACGAGATCGAACCGCTGCTCATTGCTGCCTCTTGCCCGCACCATCGATCTTTGTCTCCGCCGCCGCCGCTGCCTGTGGTTTCTATTTTCTTTGTGCCGAATAACCTAGCAGCTTAGGGTTTCAGCAGCGATGTGGCCGGGTTGGCATGGTTATATAATGCCCCACCCAACAAGCTAGCTCAGTCTAGCCCGGTTTTCCTCAGAGGGACTTGCCCAAGAAGAACCTATTCTTCTCCCCAACCGTGGTACATTTCTCTGCTTACCGGCCCATCCATTAACATCCGTGCCCCATCCAACCCCTCTTTGTGTTGATCTGCTGAGGATTTTGTTTCCAGCTTGTTGGCGCACTCCGTCTTCACCACAATCTACTTCTTGCTCTTCTCCCTCTGCCTCCTCTGCTTATTCTTCTCCCTCTGCCTCTTAGCCTCCCTCTCGGGCTCCATCACCCTCTCATACTCCTCCTCATCCTCCACCGTAAACAGCATGGCCAACTCATTCTTGTAGCAGTAGGGTCTATCCTGGACATTGGAGGAGAGCTGCAAGAATTCATGGGACAGAAAAAGTTTGCTCAGCTCATCATCATTCCTAATCTTCTTCTCCTGAGTCTGCTTCGTCTTCCTTATCTCCATTTCTTCATCCAACTCCTCAGCAGTACCTTCTCCTTCTGTCTTCCGAATCTCCATCATCCTATCCCTCTCCTCCTCCGCTGCCTCCTCCATTGCCGCCTTGGTAGAATTGTAGAAATCCACCGAGATCATCTCTAATTTGGATGTTGTGCTAACCAGCTCGTCCGCCTTGTACAAGGAGATGGGGGCATGGGATGTCGAACGAGAATGTGCCAAAGATAGCATTCGCTGGCCCAAATCCTCGATGTCCTCCAGAATATCAAAGTCGTATATCAAGTATACCTGTTGCTGCTGCTGCTGTGAGTCCATCTTATGGAAGGAGGAGATTGCTGCTCCAGAGATCTGATCCCTCCAGCTAGAAATCATGGGAGTAAGAGACTCCATAAGGTCTTTCCGCTCTCTCTATAGGGAGATGATCTCCTCCATCAGCATCTCCATGTCCGACGTGATCGACCCGCTGCTCATCGCCGCCTCTTGCCCGCACCATCGATCTCTGTCTCTGTCCCCGCCACCGCATGGGGTTTCCTTTTTCTTTGTGGTGAATAACCTAGCAGCTTAGGGTTTCCGGAGAGATGTGGCCGGTTTGGGATGGTTATATAATGCACCACCTAACAAGCAAGCTCTGTCCGGCCCGGTCTCTCCTCGGAGGGACTTGCCCAATAAGAACCTATTCTTCTCCCCAACTATGGCCCAGATCTCTGTTGCCGGCCCGTCCATTAACATTCGTGCCCCATCCTACCCCTCTTTGAGTTGATCTGCTGAGGATTTTGTTTCCTGCTTGTAGGCGCGCTCCTTCTTCACCACAATGTGCTGTTTGCTCTTCTCCCTCTGCCTCCTCTGCTTACTCTTCTCCCTTTGCCTCTCTGCCTCCCTCTCGGCTTCCATCAGCCTCTCATACTCCTCCTCGTCCTCCACCGTAAACAGCATGGCCAATTCATTCTTGTAGCAGTAGGGTCTATCCTGGACATTGGAGGAGAGTTGCAAGAATTCATGGGATAGAAAAACCTTGCTCAGCTCATCATCATTCCTCATCTTCTTCTCCTGAGCCCGCTTCGTCTTCCTTATCTCCATCTCTTCATCCAACTCCTCAACAGTACCTTCACCTTCTGTCTTCCGAATCTTCATCATCCTATCTCTCTCCTCCTCCGCTGCCTCCTGCATTGCCGCCTCGGTAGAATTGTAGAAGTCCACCGAGATCCTCTCTAATTTGGGTGATGTGCTAACCAGCTCGTCCGCCTTGTACAAGGAGATGGGGGCATGGGAAGTCGAAAGAGAATGTGCCAAAGATAGCATCCGCTGGCCCAAATCCTTGATCTCCTCCAGAATATCAAACTCGTCTGTCAAGTATACCTCACTACAAAAAAAGACACATCTGTGGCAATTTGAGCCGAACGAATTTTTTTTCTGTGGTACATATGACACTTCTATGACGATAATTGTGACAAAACCCGGTATCATCATAGATGTGGTGGGCTCCTCCTTCTATGACAAAAAATCATGACAGAAAATGGGATTTTCGTCCTGGGCGGGCCGGAGACGCAGCTGCATGACATTCTTTGGGCCGTCCATGACAGAAAAAAACCATGGTAGAAGCGAGGGCGAGGAAAATTTCAGGGAGTTCCCGGTTACGGTGGGAGGTCGGGGGCCGAGCGATGCGCGTACACGCGTGTGTGCGAGGTGTTGACTCTAACTGAAACCGAGCAAGGTGTTGGGCTCTTACTGAATCCGAGCGATTGCATTGCAGGCTACGCGTTGCTGAACCCGAGCGATCGGTCGATGGCTGTTAACTGAACCCGGTCGAGTGATTTCTTCGCTACTGCTTCTAACTGAAGCCGATCGATTGGATGAACAGTGAGCGTTGCGGGGGGTGGATGAACAGTGAGCGGTGGCATTGGCACTGGATGAACAGAACCCCGTGGTGTGGAGGGCTAGATGAACAGTAGACGATGGAGGGGTGCCCGTGGAGGGTTGGTTGAACAGGACCCCATGGTGTGGAGGGCTGGATGAACAGTAGATGGTGGAGGGGTGGTTGAACAGTAGTCGGTGGAGTAGCACGCGGTGGAGGCTGGATGAACAGGAGCCCGTGGAGGCTGGAGGAGGTCGACGGTAGCCCGTGGAGGCCGGAGGAGGTCGACGGTGGATATGAACAGTATCCCGTGGAGTCCTGTTTTGCGGTACGCCACACCCCTCCCGATGAACAGGACCCCCGTTTCGACGGTAGCGCTCCAACACAAGTCCGTTTCGTCCGTTTTGCAGTACGCCACACCCCTCCCGATCAACAGGACCCCCGTTTCGACCGTAGGAGGTCCGTTTCGTCCGTTTTGCGGTACGCCACACCCCTCCCGATCGACAGGACCCCCGTTTCGACCGTAGGAGGTCCGTTTTCTCCGTTTTGCGGTACGGGAGACCCCTCCCGATCAACAGGACCCCGTTCCGAACGTAGGAGGTCCGTGTCCTCCGTTGTGCAGTACGCCAGGCCTTGTTTCCATCGCCTGTTCCATCCAAGCCCTCCCGATGAACACGACCACGCATTCCGTTCCGACCCAGCCGGTTGGCTCCCATGCGTTCTGTTGCCTCCCGATGAACATGATGCATTCCATTGCCTCCCGATGAACACGTGAAAGCACGAGTGCTCCCTAGGTGGTTTTGATAATTGATGACAACATATGTCTTGTTGGACTAACATTTCTATCTAGCATGTTTCAGATAAGTCCAACAATGGAGTGGCATGGACTAAAGGTTGTGGGAACTCCCTCAAAATGCTAAGGACAAAGGATTGGCTCAAGCTCAAAAGCTCAAGACTCTTCATTTTATATTTTAGTGATCCAAGATCACATTGAGTCTTTAGGAAAAGCCAATACTATCAAGGAGGGATGAGGTGTTGCTTAATGAGCCTCTTGCTTCATGTGCTTAAGTGATATGCTCCAAAACCCTCAACTACTTTCTCATATCCACATATGACCTAAACCCTAAGCCAAACTCGGTCCTACAGATTCTTTCTATCCGGCGCCACCGAGTTTCACTTGTCATAAGCCACTGCCAAACCCTAGCAATTCGGTGGGATCTCGGTCTCACCGAGATGGGATTGCAAACTCTCTGTTTCCCTTTCGTAACTTTTCGGTCTCACCGAAAGAGCGAATCGGTCCCACCGAGATTGCAATGTAAATTCAGTGTTTCCTTTTTGTAACTTTTTGGTCTCACCGAAAGAGCAAATCGGTCCCACCGAGTTTGCCTGACCAACTCTCTGGTTAGCTAATTACCAAAATCGGTCTCACCGAGTTTGTGTAATTGGTCTCACCGAGATTACGTTATGCCCAAACCCTAACCATATCGGTCCTACCGAGTTGCATGTCAGTCCCACCGAAAATCTCTAACGGTCACTAGGTTTACCTTTTCGGTCCGACTGAGTTTGTTGATTCAGTCCCACCGAGATTGGAAAACTGTGTGTAATGGTTGGATTTTGTGTGGAGGCTATATATACCCCTCCACCTCCTCTTCATTCGTGGAGAGAGCCATCAGAACACATACACAATTCCAACTCATATGTTCTGAGAGAGAACCACCTACTCATGTGTTGAGACCAAGATATTCCATTCCTACCATATGAATCTTGATCTCTAGCCTTCCCCAAGTTGCTTTCCACTCAAACCTTCTTTCCACCAGATCCAAATCCTATGAGAGAGAGTTGAGTGTTGGGGAGACTATCATTTGAAGCACAAGAGCAAGGAGTTCATTACCTACACACCATTTGTTACTTCTTGGAGAGTGGTGTCTCCTAGATTGGCTAGGTGTTACTTGGGAGCCTCCGACAAGATTGTGGAGTTGAAGCAAGCAGTTTGTAAGGGCAAGGAGATCGCCTACTTCGTGAAGATCTACCGCTAGTGAGGCAAGTCCTTCGTGGGCGATGGCCATGGTGGGATAGACAAGGTTGCTTCTTCGTGGACCCTTCGTGGGTGGTTGCTTCTTCGTGGACCCTTCGTGGGTGGAGCCCTCCATGGACTCATGCAACCATTACCCTTCATGGGTGGAGCCCTCCGTGGACTCGCGCAACCGTTACCCTTCGTGGGTTGAAGTCTCCATCAACGTGGATGTAGGATAGCACCACCTATCCGAACCACGGGAAAAACATCCATGTCTCCAATTGCGTTTGAATTCTCCAAACCCTTCCCCTTACATTCTTGCAAGTTGCATGCTTTACATTCCGCTGCTCATATACTCTTTGCATGCTTGCTTGATATGTATTGTGTATGTTGAAATTGTGCCTAAAACTCCACTCAAACCAAAAAGTCCTAAAAATTGCAACTTTAGCTCTAAGTGTCTAATCACCCCCCCTCTAGACACATCTACTTCTAGATCCTACAAGTGGTAGCAGAGCTTTGGTCTCCATTGCCTTGGTTTAATCACCATTGGAGGAAGATGGATATGTCTACCTTAGGGAGTCTTAGACATAGAGTGCCTATTCTTGATGGAGAGTATTTTCATGAGTGGAAAAATGAGATGCTTGTAATTTTCAATCAATATCATTTGAACAAGTATATTGCTAGCCCTTGTGCACCTCATATTGATCCTTTGCATCCTACCCTAGATGAAGATATTGACATGATTCGCAATCTTAGAACTATTGAGCTCATCATTAGAGGATTGCCCAAAAATTTGATTGCTAGTTTGCCTACTCTTAATTGTGCCTATACTATATGGAAATTTCTTGAGGAACGATTTCCCGATCATTCCTTGAAAACTTTGGATGAAATTCTCCATAAATCTATTTCCTTGAGTAAGATGAACTCTAGTGATCCTAGTTTTGGTAATTGTCTATTTGAACTTACCAATCTTAAGCATGCTAAAGGAGATGTTGGAATCATTAGTGATATCATATTCGAAGCTATAAGAATTCATAAAAGTGACCACTTTGATGATCATTTATCTAATGAATTACCCTCTCTAGGAAATGATGAGTCACAAGATCATGATGAACATGGATACTATGATGATGATGATTATAGTGACTTCGATCTTGATGATGCAATGAGACATTTTGGTATTATGGCAAATCTCCGGGGATATGAATCAGGAGGAAAGGAATGGGTTCTTGATAGTGGATGTACTGATCATATGACCGGAGATGAAGAGATGTTTCGTGAGCTTGCCAAAAATGACGGCCCTCGAAAATATGTCACCTTTGGTGATAATTCAAAGGGTAAAGTGGTTGGCCTTGGTAAGGTGGCCATCTCACATGATAGTTCCATTCAAAATGTCATGCTCGTTGAATCTCTCGGCTACAACTTACTTTCAGTATCTAGACTTGCTGATTTCGGTTTGAATGTCCTATTTACTGAGGTAGATTGCCAAGTATTTCATCGAGACAATCATAAAATGGTATTTACCAGTATGCGTAGAGGTGATCTTTACATTGTCGATTTCTCTAAAAAGGCACAACCTAAAACTTGCTATGTTGCTAAATCCTCAAAAGGTTGGTTGTGGCATAGACGACTAGGTCACGTTGGCATGAGAAACCTTGACAAGCTTATTAAAGGAAATCATATCCTTGGAGTTAACAATGTCATATTTGATAAGGATAGACTTTGCAGTGCTTGTCAAGCAGGTAAACAGGTTGGAGGAAGGCATCCCGTGAAGAACATCATGACCACAAGAAGGCCACTCGAGCTACTTCATATGGATCTTTTTGGTCCCAACGCCTACAAGAGTCTCGGTGGAAATTCTTTTGGTCTAGTTATAGTTGATGATTTTTCAAGATTTACGTGGGTGTTCTTTCTTAATGACAAGTCGCGGGTCCAGAAGATCTTCAGAAACTTCGCTAGGAAGGCCCAAAATCAGTTTGAAGTGAAGATCAAGAAGGTTCGGAGTGACAACGGAATGGAGTTCAAGAACGCAAATGTGGACACCTTTCTTGATGAAGAAGGGATTTCACACGAGTTCTCGGCTACGTACAAACCTCAACAAAATGGAGTTGTTGAGAGGAAGAACCGGGCGCTCATCGAAATGGCAAGAATGATGCTTGATGAATACAAGATGCCGAAGCACTTTTGCGCAGAAGCGGTTGAGACAGCTTGTCATGCAACAAATCGCTTATATCTTCACAAGCTACTCGGCAAGACGGCATACGAGCTTCTCACCGGTAACAAACCCCAAGTTGGATACTTTCGAGTATTCGGCTCAAAGTGCTACATTCTTGATAAGCATCGTCGTTCAAAGTTTGCTTCTAAATCTCATGAAGGTTTTCTACTTGGTTATGGCTCAAACTCTCACACTTACTGTGTATACAACAATTTCACCCGAAAGATTGAAGAGACGGTAGATGTGAAGTTTGATGAATCTAATGGCTCACAAGTAGAGCAATTGCCAATTGATGTAGGAGACAAAGACCCTTCAGAAGCAATCCAAGACTTGTCCATTGGCAAAATTCGTCCAACGGAGGTGAAGGAGAGTAATTCATCGGTCCAAGTGGAAGCTTCTACTTCACGACAAGGTGAACCAAGAATCGACACGGAAGCATCCACAAGTGGGACACACCAAGATGAAGAAGACAAGGAAATGCATCAAGACGAACATCAACAACCTCTTTCTCCACCACGACAAGAGAACGACGGCGTCAACAATGAAGAAGGCCAAGAAGAAGAACAAGATGAAGAAGATGTTCAACGAAGACCCAAGCAAAATCTATCACGAGTTCGAGCAAGAATTGCCAAAGATCATCCCGTCGAGCAAATCCTCAATGATATACAAAATGGAGAATCACTCGCTCAAAAACTCGTTTAGCTAACTTTTGTGAAAACTATTCATTCATCTCTAGCATTGAACCTATGAAGATTGAAGAAGCATTGGAAGATCCGGATTGGATAAACGCTATGCATGAAGAGCTACACAATTTGGAGAGAAACCAAGTTTGGACATTGGTTGAGAAGCCCGAGAACAAACACAACATCATTGGTACGAAATGGGTGTTTCGCAACAAGCAAGATGAAGATGGACAAGTGGTTCGCAACAAAGCACGTCTCGTCGCACAAGGGTACACACAAGTCGAAGGTATGGACTATGGTGAGACATATGCTCCCATTGCTAGACTTGAGTCCATTCGCATCTTACTTGCCTATGCTAATCACCATAATATCACCTTGTACCAAATGGACATTAAAAGTGCTTTTCTAAATGGTGAAATAGAGGAGGAAGTTTATGTCAAACAACCTCCTGGCTTTATCAATCCGAAGAAACCAAATCATGTTTACAAACTTCACAAAGCTCTTTATGGTCTTAAACAAGCTCCTAGAGCATGGTATAAATGCTTGACCAAGTTCCTTATTACAAGTGGTTTTGAAATTGGTAAAATTGATTCTACTCTTTTTACTAAAAGGGTTAATGGAGAACTATTTATATGCCAAATTTATGTCGATGATATCATATTTGGTTCAACTAACCCTCTCTTTAGTGAAAAGTTTGGAAAGCTAATGTCAGAGCAGTTTGAGATGTCTATGATGAGTGAACTCAAATTCTTTCTCGGTTTGCAAATCAAGCAAACTAAGGAAGGTACATTTGTCTCTCAAACGAAGTACACCAAGGACTTATTCAAGAAGTTCAATATGCAAGAATGCAAAGGTATGTCTACACCCATGCCTACTAGTGGACATAATGATTTGACCAAAGATGGTGAACCGGTTAATCAAAAGGTTTATCGCTCTATGATTGGTTCATTGTTATACCTATGTGCTTCACGTCCCGATATTATGCTAAGTGTGTGCATGTGTGCACGATATCAAGGTGCTCCTAAAGAATGTCATCTTAAGGCTGTGAAAAGGATAGTGAGATATTTAATCCATACACCAAATTTTGGCATTTGGTATCCTAAGAGGTCTTCTTTTGGTCTTGTTGGCTATTCCGACTCGGATTATGCCGGAGATAAGGTTGATAGAAAGTCCACTTCAGGTACTTGTAAATTTCTTGTGTCTTGGTCTTCCAAGAAACAAAACTCGGTATCCTTATCCACCGCCGAAGCGGAATACATTGCCGCTGGTTCATGTTGTGCTCAATTACTTTGGATGACCCAAACTCTTAAAGATTATGGGATTTATGTGAAACATGTTCCACTGCTTTGTGACAATGAAAGTGCTATCAAAATTGGTCATAATCCTGTACAACATTCTCGAACTAAGCATATTGAAGTTCGTCATCATTTCATTAGAGATCATGTTGCTAAGGGTGACATTGATCTTAACCATGTTCGCACCGATAAGCAATTAGAGGATATATTTACTAAACCTCTTGATGAGAAAGTGTTTTGCAGGTTGAGAGGAGAATTGAACATCATTGATGCTTCGAACTTGGAGTAGAAACTCCATTGGATACATGCAAGACATGAGCTTATGACTAATCCATGATATATCTCTTATGATAACTATCTTATGTCTTGGATATATTTGCATCTTGCATGTTGTCTAACCCATGTAGGTGCTTGGTTGAATATAATTCCATGAGATTGCGACTCACTCACATCTTGAGCAATCTCTACATCACCAAGACTCTACACAATGGTGGTTGAAGACAAGGAAGCACAAAACCATTCAAACATATCCTTTGACAAATTCTATGTTGAGCTTCATGATTGTCAGTTTTGGATACACAAGTGCTCTTCCTTGCAAGAACTAACCCGTGTAGGTAGATGAACTCAAACTCCAAGTGGTGCTCCCAACTCTTGATGAGCTACATCAACCTTGAGCACCCACACAAGTTCAACTACATGAGCAAGAACCACACCACCACCCAAGGTATGTTATTCCATCTTAGAGAAGCTTTACTCCAAGACATGAGTCAAAGCAACTCAACAAGATGTGAATACATCAAGATGCTTAAACGAAAAATGGTAACCCCATTTTGAGCTTAAACGATGAGTATGACCTATGATCAAGTTTTCTCACTTGACTCCTAAGTCAATATACTCTAACATAGGTGACTATGTCACCGCCCGACTCTAGATGAAGTTCTCTTGTGTTCTTTTCTGTGTTATTGCATTTGTCTCATGCATGTTTATTTTCTTTCTCTTTTTCAAAAAAAAACTTCATCTAGATCTTTTAGTTTCTTTCTCTTTTTTTCAAAAACAAAAAAAACTCCATCTAGATTTTTCAGTCTCTTCTCTTTTCTTTCTGCTTATGTTCTGCATTTTCTGCATTTAATTCCTTGCAAATCCTTCAGGTAATTCATTGCAAATCTTTGTGAGATCCTACATGTCTAGTGAGTTGAGGTGACAAGTGTTTTTCTCTGTGTGAACTCGGTTTCACCGACTTGTAATTTTCGGTCCAACCGAATATTTTCGGTGCCACCGAAACATACCACTCGGTGCCACCGACTTCGCAACAGGAAAAACAGTTTGCCACTTGTTCTATATTTCTTCTGATCCAGCTCTACTCAATGAATCTTGTCCTCTACAAGCATCACAGTTTTATCCATTGCTTTGTGCTAAGACTCAAGGACCAAACCTATACGACGGATTCCAGAAAGCCCTTCTTGGAAATTGATGTCAAAGGGGGAGAGAGAGATCACATTAAAGCTTGTAGGAGAGAGAGATCACATCAAGGGAGAGAAAAAGTCTCAAGGACCAAACCTATAAGAGAGAAAGTATTAAGATGGAGAGAGAGACTTCCAGGGGGAGAGAATACTCAAGGATCCCAGATGTCCCAGATGCTTGATGCTTGATGTTCAAGAGGAGAGATATCACATGTCTTTTTAGGGGGAAAGACATGTTCATTTGTATCTTTCAGCTCTGATTTGCTGTTCCTTATCTTCTCCCAATATCCCATGTAAGATTCTGGGGGAGCAAGACACCTAAGGGAAAGAAATCAGTCAAATTCATTGCATATCTTTATTCTTGGGGACATGTTGAATCCAATGTGGTACCTTGTACTCACTCTCTACATGTCATCCCAGTCTTGGTATTCTTGTGGTTTCTTTTGTTTGCTCTGGCTAGTGGATGTACCTGTGTTATCTAACTTTGTTTGTGCAGGTTCATTCCATCCTAAGCCAAATCAAGACCACAAGGTAAGTATATGCATCAAAATCATGAGTATGAGGAGTTCTTGCTTATGTACATACTGTTTGCAAGAAGGACTCATGAGCATGAAGGTATTTTCCTTGATAATCTTTTGCTCTGATGCATATGGCCAAGATACATGTAACACATTGCCTACTCTGTCATGGTTATGCTCTCACATGCCTCTATATTTCATATTTACATGAGTTCATACATGTAGGGGGAGCCTATGCTTGTTACATGTCCTTCCAAAGCTTTACTTGCTGTTCTTTATATCTTTATCTAAAGCTTTGATGTATGTTGCCATCAATTACCAAAAAGGGGGAGATTGAAAGCACAAGTGCTCCCTAGGTGGTTTTGATAATTGATGACAACATATCTCTTGTTGGACTAACATTTTTATCTAGCATGTTTCAGATAAGTCCAACAATGGAGTGGCATGGACTAAAGGTTGTGGGAACTCCCTCAAAATGCTAAGGACAAAGGATTGGCTCAAGCTCAAAAGCTCAAGACTCTTCATTTTATATTTTAGTGATCCAAGATCACATTGAGTCTTTAGGAAAAGCCAATACTATCAAGGAGGGATGAGGTGTTGCTTAATGAGCCTCTTGCTTCATGTGCTTAAGTGATATGCTCCAAAACCCTCAACTACTTTCCCATATCCACATATGACCTAAACCCTAAGCCAAACTCGGTCCTACCGATTCTTTCTATCCGACGCCATCGAGTTTCACTTGTCATAAGCCACTGCCAAACCCTAGCAATTCGGTTCTACCGATATGGATCGCGGTCTCACCGAGATGGGATTGCAAACTCTCTGTTTCCCTTTCGTAACTTTTCGGTCTCACCGAAAGAGCGAATCGGTCCCACCGAGATTGCAATGTAAATTCAGTGTTTCCTTTTTGTAACTTTTCGGTCTCACCGAAAGAGCAAATCGGTCCCACCGAGTTTGCCTGACCAACTCTCTGGTTAGCTAATTACCAAAATCAGTCTCACCGAGTTTGTGTAATCGGTCTCACCGAGATTACGTTATGCCCAAACCCTAACCATATCGGTCCTACCGAGTTGCATGTCAGTCCCACCGAAAATATCTAACGGTCACTAGGTTTACCTTTTCGGTCCGACCGAGTTTGTTGATTCGGTCCCACCGAGATTGGAAAACTGTGTGTAACGGTTGGATTTTGTGTGGAGGCTATATATACCCCTCCACCTCCTCTTCATTCATGGAGAGAGCCATCAGAACACATACACAATTCCAACTCATATGTTCTGAGAGAGAACCACCTACTCATGTGTTGAGACCAAGATATTCCATTCCTACCATATGAATCTTGATCTCTAGCCTTCCCCAAGTTGCTTTCCACTCAAACCTTCTTTCCACCAGATCCAAATCCTATGAGAGAGAGTTGATTGCTTGGGAGACTATCATTTGAAGCACAAGAGCAAGGAGTTCATTACCTACACACCATTTGTTACTTCTTGGAGAGTGGTGTCTCCTAGATTGGCTAGGTGTTACTTGGGAGCCTCCGACAAGATTGTGGAGTTGAACCAAGGAGTTTGTAAGGGCAAGGAGATCGCCTACTTCATGAAGATCTACCGCTAGTGAGGCAAGTCCTTCGTGGGCAATGGCCATGGTGGGATAGACAAGGTTGCTTCTTCGTGGACCCTTCGTGGGTGGTTGCTTCTTTGTGGACCCTTCGTGGGTGGAGCCCTCCATGGACTCGTGCAACCATTACCCTTCGTGGGTGGAGCCCTCCGTGGACTCGCGCAACCGTTACCCTTCGTGGGTTGAAGTCTCCATCAACGTGGATGTAGGATAGCACCACCTATCCGAACCACGGAAAAACATCCGTGTCTCCAATTGCGTTTGAATTCTCCAAACCCTTCCCCTTACATTCTTGCAAGTTGCATGCTTTACATTCCGCTGCTCATATACTCTTTGCATGCTTGCTTGATATGTATTGTGTATGTTGAAATTGTGCCTAAAACTCCACTCAAACCAAAAAGGCCTAAAAATTGCAACTTTAGCTCTAAGTGTCTAATCACCCCCCCCCCTCTAGACACATCTACTTCTAGATCCTACAACACGACACATTCCATTGCCTCCCCATGAACACGACGCATTCCGTTGCCTCCCCAAGAACATGACGACGACGCTGTTTCTCTGTTCCGACCCAGCCATGTACACGAGCCCTCGCCGTACGTATGCGCGAGTAGGCGTTTCAGACCCCGCCCGTATGTACACATACGTGGCCGTATTTTCTTTCTTGCACCCTGGCCGCTGTACGTACGTGTACAGGCTACGTGCGCGCCTCTACTACGACACGTGCGCGCCTCTACATCCACTAGTATATATGTACGTAAACGTTCGTGACCAGAATGACAATGCTACATATGCTTCGACCAGGTTGGTCCCGACTGTCAGGCACTTGCTTGCATGCGAAGATGTAGCTGGTGGGTCCTAGCAGTCAGGGGGCGAATCGTTTTTTTTTTTGCCCGGACGCACTTCCTTGCTTGCGAAGATGTAGTTGGTGGGTCCCAGCAGTTAGGGGGGTGAATCGTTTTTTTGGCCGGACGCACTTCCTTGCGTGCGAAGATGTAGCTGGTGGGTCCCAGCAGTCAGGGGGAAACGTTTTTTTCGCGAAATACAGTGGCCCGTCCGGTGGGTCCCAGCTGTCAGGTGGAGGAATCATTATTTTCCGTGTAATAAGGAGGCACTTCCTTGCTGCGGTCATGGACCCAGCTGTCAGCCTCTCCACGTACAGTCCACGTCCGATGGAAGTCATTCCTTGACCACATTGACCACGTTGCGCCGAGAGCACCAGGGCGGTGGACGATGGCGAGGCCTAGGAAGGGGACGAAGCGGAGCCAGGGAAGACGCGACAGTGGAAGCCCGCGCGGAGAGGAGTACGAGGGTTCACTGGTTCGGCTGCGGTGTGAGGCTGCCGTCGCCGCAGGGCCTGTCCAGCGGTGGGAATAGTAGGGGGCGGTGAGGCCTCCGCGGCAGCACATCCGGCCACGGGAGGCAGGAGCATGCGGCATGACCGGCGCTGCTTTGGGCAGCTGGAGCAAGAAGACCAGAGGTTGGAGAAGCACTACGGCCGTTGGATGGACATCGTACGGTCACTGGAGCTAGAATCGTTTATATTGACTAAGTTAACAGAGCCCTCCGTCCCCGTCAACTTAGTAGGCCCACAAGTCTGCCTCCCACCAAGGTGGGTCCCAGCTAGCAGGGGGGTATTCATTTTTTTTGTGTAATAAGGAGGCACTTTCGGTGGGTTCGAGCTGACAGCAGGGGGCACATTTTTTTCGCGAAATACGATGGCCCGTCAGGTGGGTCCCAGCTGTCAGGGGCAAACGTTTTTTCGCGAAATACTGGTGGGCGTCCAGTGGGTCCCTGCTGTCAAGTGGAGGAATAATTATTTTCCGCGTAATAAGGAGGCACTTCCTTGCGGCTGCCGTGGACCCAGCTGCCAGCCTCTCCACGTACAGTATTCTTCCGATGGAATTCGGTCGTTGACCACATTGACCACGCCGCACCGAGAGCACCACGGTGGTGGACGACGGCGAGGCCTAGGAAGGGGACGACGCGGAGCCGGGGAAGACGCGGTAGTGGACGCCCATGCGGAGAGGAGTATGAGGGTTCACTGGTTCGGTTGCGCTGCCGTCGCCGCAGAATAACAGGGGGTGTGGGTGAGTGGAGTGGAGGGATGGCCTGGCCAGCGGTGGGAGTAGTATGGGGGCGGCGAGGCCTCTGCGGCAGCATAGCCGGCCACGGGAGGCAGGAGCAGGCGGCACAACCTGCGCTACTTTGGGCGGCTGGAGCAAGAAGACCAGAGGTTGAAGAAGCACTAGGGCCGTTGGATGGACATCGTACGGCCAGTCGATCTAGAATCGTGCATATTGACTAAGTTTATAAAGCCCTTCATCCCCGTCAACTTAGTATGCCCACTATACTGGGTCCCAGCTAGCAGGGGAAGTATTCATTTTTTTGTGCGTAATAAGGAGGCACTTCCTTGCATGCGAAGATATAGCTGGTGGGTCCGAGCTGTCAGCTGCGGTAACGTTTTTTTCACGAAATACAGTGGCCCTTTCGGTGGGTCCTAGAGGTCAGGTGGAGGAATCATTATTTTGCGTGTAATAAGGAGGCATTTCCTTGCGTGCGGCCGTGGACCCAGCTGTCAGCTCTCCACGTACAGTCCACTTCAGATGCATGTCGGTCGTTGACCACGTTGTCCACGCCACGCCGAGAGCACCAGGGCGGTGGACGGCGGCGAGGCCTAGGAAGGGAACGGCACGGAGGCAGGGAAGACTTGGCACTTGTTTTTGTTTCCCACGCGGAGGGGAGTACGACTGTACGAGGGTTTACTAGTTCGTCTGCCGTTGCCAGAGAATAACAGCAGGTGTAAGTGAGTAGAGGGATGGCTAGGCCAGCGATGGGAGTACGGTGGGGCGGTGAGGCCTGCGCGGCAGCACAGCCGGCCGCGGGGAGGAGGGAGCAGGCAGTCCCGCCGGTGCTTGTTTGAGCGGCTGGAGCAGGAAGAGCAGAGATTGAAGAAGCGCGACGGCCGTTGGATGGACATCCAACAGTATACAGGCCATCTGTGGAAAGCCTCAAATCTGTGGAAAACAGCATACAACCCATCTGCCATTATTTCAAATAATTTACAGCCCATTTGCTAATTCTTACGGGTTTTTTTGGAGCCCATATTCTTTTTGCTAGCATTACAGCCCATATCGTGGCCACGGTTAAAAAATTATACGAAATTTTGCATATGTCGATGCGGTCTGAACTGTTTTTAATCCTGAAATTTCGAGTCACATTTAGACTGATTTTAAAAGTAAATGTATATCAATATAAAATCCAATAAATTGTCCATGCATAAAAATCAATGCAGTTTAAAATCTCGAAATGAAAAAAGGATATTTGAAACTAATTGCCGGTTTGATGTGTTTTAAAAATGCACAACCCATTTCTCATTACTGATAGGCCATTTTCTCGGCCAGCCGAATGAAGCTCTCCTCGTCTTGAAAGATTTGCAGCCCAACAGGCCTGATAAAGCGACTTACTTGACAAATCACAAAAAAACTGGGCTAGCCATTTTCAGAAAGAAAAAAAAACTACTCGGCTGGTCCATGGTAAACATAAAAGAAAAGGCTGTCTAGACATGCCAGAGTCCCGCACAGCCCAGTTGACACCCTGCTTCCGTCTCAAAAACAAATTAGATAAATGCCACTCCAATTATGGCGATTCATAAAAATGTCACTGCAATTTCCAAACTTTGAAAAATGCCACTGCAATTTTTGCTAACTTTGAAAAACGCCATTGCAGTTTGCAAACTTTGAGAAACGCCACTCCAGACTTCGAAAAATGCCACTAGAAATGGCATGAAATGGCATTTTTCAAAGTTTGGAAATTGCAGTGGCATTTCTCGGATACACCAGATTTGGAGTGGCATTTATCAAATTAACCCAAAACAAAAATAACTGGGCGAGCTGCTGGGTCCCTGGTGTCAGCCGCTCGTTGTGCAATTCTCTCGTTTATTGACTACGTTGACAATGGCATGGGACCCAGATGTCAGAAATCCACTAGGAGGAGCCATTTTTTTATTGGCTTGAAATAAGGAGGCACTTGCTTGCGTACTGCCATGACCTTGGCGGGTCCCTGCTGTCATCCTCTCCACGTACAATCATCTCCTGATTGTGTATGCGTCAACTTGCTAGGCCCACAAGTCAGCCTCTAAACCCGTGGAGGACAAATACAACCCATTGAAAAAAATAACAGCCCATTCCATACGTTCAAACGGAAACTTCAACATTCAGAGCAAAGTAACAGGTCTGATCCACATATAGAGTACTGAACTTCCACGTTGACAACCATCATAGCCAAGTTAACTATCTACTCCCACTAATACTCTAGTAGCGTACAAGTACTAACTTACTCTTAGCTAACTGGACGATGCCGGCCACCATCTATGGTACACGCTAAACGCCGGGACCAGCATCGTGCGCCTTGCCTCTGACTTGCAAGAGGTGCGATAGGGCGCGTTGCTCACGCGCGTTGGCCCTTTCCATGCTGGCGTGGTCCACCGAAGCTCCGGCTTCCAAGCGGGAAACCCACTTGACGAGCTGGTAGTAAAAATCGGCGTCGTGAACGCGTGCTTGCCCGACAGCCTCCAGGGCTATTTGCCAGGCGCCGGCCTCCACGTAGTCGGCCTAGTTGCGGGTGCTCTGCTCGCGACTCAGAGCATCGGTGCACTGCTGCTCCATGTCCCGCTGGCGGCACAAATCGGCGATACGCTGCTCCTCCGCCAGGCGGTCGCGCTCCAACAACTCCTGCTCCTCCGCCATGCGGTCGCGCTCCAACAACTCCTCGATCTCGCAACTTCCATTTGCGAGGGGGGCTGTGTTTACACATCATACCATGGGTATCATGAATCACCATATCCAGAGATTCGTCGACACAACTTGTTGCCAGATAATCTTCAGTGTGTGAAAGGCATCAAGCTTCCATGCGATGGATGGCTTTTGCAAACCCGACATGCGGCGATGTGGTTCATGCCAACAGCAAATATACACAACTTGATTCGTGCTGATATCTAGACTGAGCCATGTATTCTGCTACTGTAGCACGACCCTCTTTTGTTGGATATTATGTACTGTTGTTAGTTTGAAGCACTCCTCTGGTTTGAAAGATAGATACCTTCCTGGGATCAATTGCATCCTAACTAACCTGCATAGGATGTACTAATAATGATGATGGAGATGTTGTGCAGAAGCCATATATATCAGTTAGGCTTCAAGTGCGTACTTGTTAGTTAAACCTATGTATAAATTGTGACACTAAATATGACTAGTAAGTAGTACAGTAGCAGTACTATTATACGTCGGTCAAATTATTCATCATGTCCACACATTGAATTGACGTGACAACATGCTGCGCGTGAGGTGACAGAAGAATCTCGGCGGCGTGTTCGGGTATTCTGGACTTCAGATTTGGAGTACCACTTATCTATCGAAATATTTCATCATTCACTTAAAATAGTCGATTGATCATACATTGAGTACCATATAACTGGAATTACCAATGCAAGTCAAAGAAGGATTGACCGGTGCTGCCAGCTGGCGTCAAGTTCGATCCCACGGATCAGGAGCTGATCGAGCACCTTGAGGCCAAAGTGAGTGCTGACAGTGCGAGATTTCAGTCTCTCATCGATTTGTTCATACCAACCATCGACAGCGAGCATGGCATATGCTACACCCAACCTAAGAAACTTCCAGATAAGACGCCGATCGGCCGTCTACTTGCACAAACATATTCTTTTGTTTATAGCTCTATTTTTCTTTTTAGACGCAGACCTCGTGAAGCAATTACAATTTCACAGTTAATAAAAAGTGAAACAAGTTACTGCAACATGCCAAAGATGTTATGAAAATGCCAACTAGGTACACTAAAACCTGTATTCCACAATATTGCAAGTATCACACTAAGTGGCCTAAGGAAGCATTTCTTCCAGCACAATTCCAGGGCGTTCAAAAGGGGCACGTGGACGCATCGCAAGATACAGTCGGAGTGCGGCATGCACATGATGTGGCACAAGACCGGCAATACCTTGTCGGTGATGGTCAACGGCCGACAGATGGGTAGCAAAAAAGGTTCTGGTGCTGCACACCAACAAGAACTTCGACCAGCTAAGGACCAACTGGGTGATGCACCAGTACTACCTCAGGGACCTGGAGCAAGAGAAGGAGCGGGAGCTGGTCCTCTGCAAGATTTTCTACCAGACGAACACTAGGGCCAGGAGTAAAAAGATTATAAGTTAGTTTGGTACTGGTAGTTGTACTACATTGTCGTCCGCAAGTTGGTATTGTTGTTAACGATATTTTGGTATGAACTTGCATTTCCTTCCAACCATCATGCCGAGGGTCGACATGGATATAAAGCTGAATCATTTGTTTCGAAACGAATTTTCAGGCACCTGATTTTTATTTGATGGGTAGCATAAGCACCCATCGTTCGAATTCCCAGTTCTCCAATTTTTTCGAAACAAGTGCATGCACTTATTATCACGATAAAAAACAATATCCGTGCTGCATCCCAGTTATCAGTCTCTACTTGCAGAATTCTCTCATTTATTGAGCACGTATATTGTTTTTTCAGGTCGAGCAAGTTTCAACTGGGCTGTAGACTGCCCAGGGTTGGTTTTGTTTTTAATAGGCCCAGCCCATGAAGACAACGGGGCACAAAGATCCAGCGGGTATCTACTGGCCTCTGGCCCGCTAGCCTTAGTTATATTTTGTCTTACAACATTCGCACGCAATTTTTTTACTGAATCAAACACACAGCCTAGTTCTATTTTCCTCTTGAAACGCATGTCCTACATCCGTTTTCTAATCTCTACCTATAGTTTTACTAGTTCATATACATGTATTATTATATTGAAAACACATAAAATTTCCTTTTCATATTTACATCCTTATTTTTGTTGTTTTTTCCCACCCAGCGCTGATTTTTTTACCACTGGTTTTCCCTTAAACCAACTCAATTGTCACACGACTTATTTGCTTACAAAAACAAAATGATTTTTTTGGCAAATCAATAAGTTCTTAAAAAATGTTTATCATTTCGAGATTACAACAGTTCGGACTCCACCGAAATATGCATAATAAGGTTGAACTTTTTGACCGTGGTCCTGGGCAGAAAATGGGCTGTAATAAATTACTTAAGAATTAGCAGATGGGCTTTATGTTGTCTGCCACAGATTTGGAGGCTGACTTGTGGGCCTACTAAGTTCATGCGTACACAAGGTTTCTCAAAAAAGAAACTTAGTCAACAAACGACTCTACCAGCGTCAGACCGTTAGATGTCAATCTAACGGCAATCGTGCTTCTTCAGTCTTTGATCTTCCTACCCCAGCCACCCAAACCAGCGTCGTTGGAACCGCCTGCTCTCGCCTCCCGTGGCCGGCAGTGCTACCGGGCAGGCCTCACGGCCACATCATACTCGCATCCCTGGCCTGTCTATCCCTCTACTCACCCACGCCTCCTGTTATTTTCGAGCGACGGCAGCCGAACCAGTCAACCCTCGTACTCTCCACCACGTGGGCAGCCACTGCCGTGTCTTCCCCGGCTCCCTATCATTACCTTCGTAGGCCTCGCCGTCGTCCACCGCCCTGGTGCTCTCGGCACAGCGTGGTCAACGATGTCCATCCAACGGCCGTAGTGCTTCTTTAACCTCTGGTCTTCTTGCCCCAGTCTCCCAAAGCAGCGTAGGTCGTGCCGCATGCTCCTGTCTCCCGTGGCCGGCTGTGTTGCCGTGGAGGCCTCACCGTCCCCATACTACTCCCACCGTTGGCCAGGCCATCCCTCCACTCACCCACTCCCCCTGTTATTCTGCGGAGACGGCAGCCTCACACCGCAGCCGAACCAGTGAACCCTCGTACTCCTCTCCGCGTGGGCATCCACTGCCGCGTCTTCCCCGGCTTCGCGTCGTCCCCTTCCTAGGCCTCACCGTCGTCCACCGCCGTGGTGCTCTCGGCGCGGCGTGGTCAATGTGGTCAACAACCGACTTCCATCGAAAGAGTACTGTACATGGAGAGGCTGACAGCTGAGTCCACGGCAGCTGTAAGGAAGTGCCTCCTTATTACGCGCAAAATAATTATTCCTCCACCTGACAGCAGGGACCCACCGGACGGGCCACCAGTATTTCACGGAAAAAACGTTTCCCCCCAGACTACTGGGACCCACCGGATGAGCCACCGTATTTCGCGAAAAAAACATTTGCCCCTGACTGCTGGGACCCACCGGACGGACCACCGTATTTTGTGAAAAAACGTTCCCCCTGCTGTCAGCTCGGACCCACCGGAAGTGCCTCCTTATTACGCACAGAAAAATTAATACTCCCCCTGCTAGCTGGGACCTATCATGGTGGGAGGCTGACTTGTGGGCCTACTAAGTTGATAGGGACGGAGGGCTTTGTAAACTTAGTCAATATGAACGATTCTAGCTCCAGTGACCGTACGATGTCCATCCAACGGCCGTCGTGCTTCTTCAATCTCTGCTCTTCCTGCTCCAGCCGCTCAAACAAGCGACGGCTGGACTGCCTGCTCCCTCCTCCCTGCGGCCGGCTCTGCTGCCGCGCAGGCCTCACCGCGCCACCATACTCCCATCTCTGGCCTAGCCATCCCTCTACTCACCCCACACCTGCTGTTATTCTCTGGCGATGGCAGACGAACCAGTAAACCCTCATACAGTCGTAATCCCCTCCACGTGGGAAACAACTGCCGAGTCTTCCCTGCCTCCGTGTCGTTCCCTTCCTAGGCCTCGCCGTCGTCCACCTCCCTGGTGCTCTCGGTGCGGCCTAGTCAATGTGGTCAACGACCGACATGCATCTAAAGTGGACTGTACGTGGAGAGGCTGACAGCTGGGTCCATGGCCACACGCAAGGAAATGCCTCCTTATTACGCGCAAAATAATGATTCCTCCACCTGACATCAGGGACCCACCGAAAGGGCCTCTGTATTTCATGAAAAAAACGTTACCACCGCTGACAGCTCGGACCCACCAGCTATATCTTCACACGCAAGGAAGTGCCTCCTTATTACGCACAAAAAAAATGAAACTCCCCCTGTCGGTGTCAAAACCGGCGGATCTCGGGTAGGGGGTCCCGAACTGTGTGTCTAGGCCGGATGGTAACAGGAGACTGGGGACACTTTGCTTTACCCAGGTTCGGGACCTCTCGATGGAGGTAATACCCTACTCCTACTTGATTAATATTGATGATATGGGTAGTACAAGAGTAGATCTACCACGAGATCAAGGAGGCTAAACCCTAGAAGCTAGCCTATGGTATGATTGTTGTGTATGGAGTTGATTCTGTCCTACGGACTACAACCCTCCGGTTTATATAGGCACCGGATAGGGTTAGGGTTACACAGAGTCGGTTACAATGGTAGGAGATCTTGAATATCCGCATCGCCAAGCTTGCCTTCCATGCCAAGGAAAGTCCCATCCGGACACGGGACGAAGTCTTCAATCTTGTATCTTCATAGTCCCGGAGTCCGGCTGAAGGTATAGTCCGGCTACCCGAACACCCCCTAATCTAGGACTCCCTCTGTAGCCCCTGAACCAGGCTTCAATGACGACGAGTCCGGCGCGCAATTTGTCTTCGGCATTGCAAGGCGGGTTCCTCCTCCAAGTCCTTCATAGAAGATTTGTAAACACCAAGAGTAGTGTCCGGTTCTACAAAATAAGTTTCCACATATTGCCATAGAGAGAATAATATTGACACAAATCAAATCTGCTGACGTATTCCGCAGTGCGCTATCACACTACGGCCAAGTCCTTTACTCGAATCGTTTTTACTTTTCCACCTCAGCATGTTTTGCGAGGTGGTTTCCTTGGCACGCCTTGTCAAAGCAGAGATCGTGTGCCATTTTTACGGGATTCTCATCAATACGGACGTGGGTAACCCTAACCGCGCCATTTACCACGTCGCTTGGGAGGCAAGCGAGTTTTATTAGGCAGGTGGGGACGCACAACCGCATCCGCCCATATAAGGGGATAAAGGTCCACCTTTTTACCTACACCTTCTTCCTCCTTTGCCTATCCATCTCCTGCGCACTCGAGCTCCAGCGCCCAAGACCGCACTTCCCACCTCGACCTTCTCCAGCGATGTCCAGAGTGGGAGGCAAGTGGAAGGTCTCCTCCGTCATGGAGGGCGACGTCAAAAAGCTTAGGAAGGCCGGATACTTGTCCAAAGACATTGCGCACCGGCTTCCCGAGGAGGGGCAGCTCGTTCCCACCCCAAGGCCCCATGAGAGGGTAGTATTCCTTCCCCACTTCCTCCGCGGACTGGGTTTTCCACTTCACCCATTTGTCCGGGGGCTCATGTTCTACTACGGCCTGGATTTTCACGATCTGGCCCCGAACTTCATCCTCAACATCTCGGCGTTTATCGTCGTGTGCGAGGCTTTCCTCCGCGTCCGCCCCCATTTCGGCCTCTGGCTCAAGACCTTCAATGTCAAGCCCAAGGTGGTGCGCGGCAACCAGGTGGAGTGCGGAGGCGCCATGGCGGGCAAGATTGCCAACGTCCTGTGGTTTGAGGGCTCCTTCGTAGAGACCCTAAAGGGGTGGCAAGCCGGGTGATTTTACATCACCGAGCCATGCGATCCGAAATGGATCGCAGCCCCCGAGTTCCGATCCAGACCCCCCACGCGGCTTATGTCCTGGAAAGAGACGGGCCTGTCATGGGGCGACAAAAAAGAGCTGACCGGACTGCAGACATGCATCCAGTCCCTGGTAAACAAGCCGACCAAGCTCGTCAATGTAGTCCAGGTTATGCTCGTCCGTCGGATCCTCCCGTGTCAACAACGGGACTTTAATCTGCGGGAGTTCAACCCGGCGCAGCACCGAACCCTTAACAGGCTCTTCGACACGACGTATGAAGACGTCTGGAGGGTGCTAACCAAAGGCGCCGAGGCTCCCACATCCGCCTCTGAGGACCGCGGATATAGCTCGCAGCGTCACGCTAGCGAGGTAAGCTACCATTTACAGGATGTTAAGTTTTTTCATAGTTTGACTCTATCCGGGATCTAAACTCCCTCACCTTTGACAGGCTTGGCGGGCGACGTCCGGATCGATTAATTGTCCGGCTCCCTTGCCCGAAGACCCAGCCCCTGCTTTACTAGCGAAGCTGCTGGATCCAGCGCCTTATGTGGTGCCGGAGAAGAAGGTCAAGAAGAAGAAGACCACGGGGACTCGAAAGAGTGCCCACAACATGGTGGTGTCGAGCTCGTCATCTGACGAGTCTGAGACGCCCTCCTCCCGTGAAGATGAGGAGGAAGAAGAAACCTCTCCCCCTCCAGCGGGGGGAGGAAAGAAGAGGAAGGCCGCCCCAGTAGGGGGGGCCGAAGGGTCCAAGAAGAGGAAAACCCCTCCGCCGGACTACGCCCCCGACGCCGACGAGGACGAAGAGGAGTGGCCGGACAGGGCCAGGCGTCCGGCGAAATCGTAAGTATCCGGATATCAGAGTAACTCATGACGTTCCTTTGTTGCACAGCTTTCCCTAATGTCGAACATAATTATGCAGCCCGCCCCGGGCCGAACTCAACGAGTCGTCGAGCGGCTCCCTGGATTCATCGGACGTGAAATCAGTTCCGCCCGCTGTCTCCCCCCGCACTGCGGATGACGCCGAAGTGGCGTCACAACGAGCTCCGGGGCAGGAGGAGGTGGTCCTGGAGGAGCCGAAAGGCGACCTCCCGGACTCTAGGAGTAAAGGGGACGAGACCCCCCAGGGCTCCAAGTCCGGCTTTGAGCCGGACACCGTGCCAGAATCTTCAACGATTCCGGACCGCGGCAGGCGAACTCCTTCAAAGAGGAGCAAGCCTTCTGAGCCGGCAGCCTCCGTCCAACCGGAGGTGCCGGACAATCTGCTGGAGGTGCTTGAAGGCGCCTCCATCGACGAGGAGCACCGTACTATTATGAGTACGGTGACCCAGAAGGTTCAGTCCGCCAAGAGCGGACTGACTGAAGCTTGCGCTAGCCTTCTAACAGGCTTCGAGGTAAGTAAAAAATATGTAAAAATATTACCGCATAGACAGTAGCCCCTGATGCTCTGTTCGGCGTTCGAATAGAAAAGCCGAAGAGAGGATCTAATAAATTTCGCAGGAGTCTAAAATAAAGAGTCAATATGCGTATGCAGGCTTCGCTGCTATCCACCGCCGCACTGACTGCAGAGATGGGTGTCCTGAAACAGGACCTCGGGCGGACCGAGCAAGAGCTCGGCCTTGCCAAGCGGCAGCTCGAGGAGAAAGAAGGTAAGAAATACCTTACTGAAAAGGGTGCCTATAGAGAGGCGTGATTGCAAAAAATAACAGGATTGTACTGCTTATTGTAGGGGCCACGACTGAGGTGGCGACCCTCAAGCAGGCTCTATCTGAGGCCGAAAAGAAAACGGCCGCGGAGCGCACCGAGCGAGAGAAACTTGGGGCTCAGGTCGGCGAGGTGCAAGAAGAGCTTCAGGCTCTCATGAAAAAACATGAGAGTTTGGAGCTTGAGTCAAAGACCCAAGCGTCCGAGCTCGCGGCAGCCCTTGAGACTGCCAAGCCTGCCAAGGCCGAAGCCCAAAAGGCCCTCCAAGAGTTGGAGGAGATGAAGAAGATAGCAGCGGGTAAGGCATATTCTATGCAAAGCAGAAATATAAAAGTAAACTACTTGTTACTTACTCGAATCCGAAGTTCTCCAGGGGCATTCGCAGATCTTCCCCGCAGCGTATCCGACGCTGCCGCATTCTACCGAGCTGAAGAGGGCAGCTCGAGGAGAAGGTGTTCTGGTCTTAGAATGCTGAGGCCGGACACCCTGTGCCCTTGAGCGACCAGCTGAAACAGCTGGTCGAGATCCACAAGGCGGCTGAACAGGCCGTGAAGGGCTTCATAGTTCGGCTATGGCCCGGCGAGGCCCTGCCTGGGAGCTACTTCGGGCTGGTGCGGCGGCTGGTGGAGGCCTGTCCAAGGCTCGAGGTCATCAAGCGGTCCGTCTGCATCGAAGGAGCCCGTAGGGCCCTTGCCCGTGCGAAGGTGCACTGGGGTAAGCTGGACAGTGAGAAGCTTGTGAGGGACGGGCCGCCGCCGGGTAAGGAGCATCGCAAGCCCGAGAACTATTACAAGGATGTTCTTGCAGGTGCCCGCCTTGTGGCGGATGAATGTACCAAGGATGTAATTTTTTAATAAACTTGCTCGTTTTTATCCTGTGCGCTGAAAACTTGTTCATAGGCGCTTTAAGCAATGCTTGTTGAATTTAAAATATTATTTTCTGTGCGGCCGTTTATCAAAAATTGAGAGATGGCCAGTCGTCGGCTTCTGCCCCCATGCCACTAGTGCTGGGGTGTTCGGTGATAAACCTAAGCGCTCTTTTTCCCATGGTTGGGTCCTTCGAGGGAGGCGGTCAGCACGTCGAACTAGGCAATCGGACTATAATGCTTGAACACTCTCACTTAGCCATAGAACTTTATAATTTTAAATTTCGGCAAAGCCCCTAGTTCGGAAGACCAAGTTCGGGGCGCTATCCACGCCTTGGCTGGGGTTATCCAGCTCCTCGCTCGAAGCGGCATAAGTCTTTAGGGACTCGAAAAACCACTCGAACAGCGACCGGTCTCTCGCCTCATCATGACAGTCAGTTTTAGCTTTCTCCACTGAGGTGCTTAACCAAGCTCAACCGGGGCACAATCGCAGTGGTTCTCCTAGTGCTACCTTAGCCGATATAGCGGAACGTAAGGCACCAAAACATAGGAGCCGGGCAAACCCAACTATTGACCCAAATCATGATTCGGAGTCGATGCATATAGTGCTATAAGTTCGGGGTGCCGCACTTGTGAAAGTGTACGGACTTCTCTCACCATATTAAAGGGTACTGAAGCCCCTGGCGTACTTGCCGTACCATAGTGTACGGGTGCAACATGTCATTAATGAACATATATAAAAAAAGAGTAATGCAGAAAATAGACAAAAGCTATGCATTGTTTATAGAGAGGCTATTTATCAAAGCCGAACGATACAAATAGTGCGGTAAGCGAAAGATATTGGACTATTCAGTATGTCCTGACCAGGGGCAGGCCGCGGAATTGTATTTAAAACAGGTATACCGCTCGTAACAGAGACCACCTAGGAGTTCCATAATGCGGCATGGCTTGTCTGCCTCCCTAGTTCTTGCATCGTTTGTGCGGCAGTCGAGTTGCCGAACAGGTCGTCCGAAGTATGGTGTCCTGGAAATAAGAAAAAAGTGAAAAAAAATCCGGCAGTCCCTAGTATGTTTTAAGCCGTATTTTGGGCGTGCCGTTATTGTGCCCCTTCCCCTGTGCCCATGGTATTTCAAGGGCGTAGTTATGTACGCGAGGTACTGGTTTCGCTATGTCGCGAAAGCTAGGGTTGTTGCTGCATTGCTACGCTTGCTCAAAGTGTGTCAGGCGGTCCTGCTGTGGGTTACTCAGGGCGCGCTTGGCAGTGTCTGGCTTTTTAATGGCCGGACTAGAGAATTGCCTGAGAAGGCTGCTTTGTACCTCCGCTGCGAGAGCCGCCGTATGCTCCTCCGTACGGAGGGAGCGTTCGGTGTTTCCGTTGACCGTAATTACTCCTCGAGGGCCTGGCATCTTGAGTTTGAGATATGCGTAGTGCGGCACCGCATTGAACTTTGCAAATGCGGTTCGTCCGATCAGGGCGTGATAGCCACTGCGAAACGGGACTATATCGAAGATTAACTCTTCGCTTCGGAAATTATCCGGGGATCCGAAGACCACGTCAAGTGTTACTGAGCCTGTACAGTTGGCTTCTACACCTGGTCTAACGCCTTTGAAGGTCATTCTTGTGGGCTTAATCCTTGAGGGATCTATGCCCATTTTCCGCACTGTATCCTGATAAAGCAGGTTCAGACTACTGCCGCCGTCCATGAGGACTCTTGTGAGATGAAATCCGTCGATGATTGGGTCAAGAACCAATGCGGCGAAGCCGCCATGACGGATGCTAGTGGGATGGTCCCTTCGATCAAAAGTGATCGGGCAGGAGGACCATGGGTTGAACTTTGGGGCGACTGGCTCTAACGCGTATACGTCCCGTAGCGCACACTTCCGTTCCCGCTTGGGAATGTGGGTTGCGTATATCATGTTCACCGTCCGCACTTGTGGGGGAAAGCCCTTCTGTCCATTGTTGTTCGGCGGCTTGGGCTCCTCGTCGTCGCTGTGCAGCCCCTTGTCTTTGTTTTCGGCCCTTAACTTGCCTGCCTGCTTGAACACCCAACAATCCCTGTTAGTGTAATTGGCCGGCCTTTCGGGGGTGCCATGTATCTGGCACAAGCGATCGAGTATTCAGTCCAAACTGGACGGGCCCTGAGTATTCCTTTTGAATGGCTTTTTCCGCTGACCGGATTTATAGCCTTTGAATCCGGCATTGACTACCGTGTCTTCATTGCTGTCGCTGTTAACGTGGCATTTTTGCTTATTCCGACGTGTGCTGCCACTTTTGTCCTTGGTATCCGAATTACCAGGGTTCTTTCGTAAGTTGTTACTATGAGCTAGCCAGATGTCTTCTCCCGCGCAAAAGCGGGTCATGAGTGTCGTGAGGGCTGCCATGGATTTCGGCTTTTCCTGTCCCAGGTGCCGGGCAAGGCACTCGTCGCAGATGTTATGCTTGAAGGCTACTAGGGCCTCTGCGTCCAGACAGTCGACTATCTGGTTTTTCTTTGTTAGGAACCGTGTCCAGAATTGCCTGGTCAATTCTTCTGGCTGCTGAATTATGTGGCTTAAGTCGTCGGCATCCGGCGGTCGCACGTAGGTGCCCTGGAAGTTGTCGAGGAATGCGGCTTCCAGGTCCTCCCAAGAACCGATTGAGTCTGCTGGCAAGCTGTTAAGCCAATGCCGGGCCGGTCCTTTAAGTTTGAGCGGGAGGTATTTGATGGCGTGTAGATCATCTCCGCGTGCCATGTGGATGTGAAGTAGATAATCCTCGATCCATACCGCCGGGTCTGTTGTGCCATCGGATGATTCAATGTTTACGGGTTTGAAACCCTCTGGGATTTTATGATCCATTACTTCATTCGTGAAGCATAGCGGGTGTGCGGTGCCTCTGTACTGGGCTATATCATGACGCTGCTCAGAAGAGCTATGTCTGTTGTGTTCGGCCCGGCCGGATTTGTTGTATCCGGCGTGAAGATCATTGTCACATGCCGTAGGGTGCCTGCGCGATCCGTAGATCGATCTTGTTTGTCTTGCCATATCCTCCAGTATGTCTCGCAGGTCGGGCGCATTTTCCCGTGCCTTAGTTGAGCGGCGTCGAGGCATGGCTTGGGTGGAGGGCTGACAGGCCTCTCTGTCGTGGCCGCGAGGTGGCCGGTCTGCCATGTCATGCGCTGGTTATGTAGGTGCTTCCTCCTCTGATCGGGGTAGCGGCATGCGCTTCGGGTAACTCTTGGAGGGGCGTTCGAGTTCATACTCTTCGGCCGCAAGGTCTTCAGTCCATCTGTCAGCTAGCAATTCTTGGGCAGCTCTAAGCTGTTGCTACTTTTTCTTGAGGCTGCTTGTCGTGGCTAAAATCTTGCATTTAAAACGCTCTTGTTCGGCGGGGTCTGATGGTATGACGAATTCGTCGTCATCGAGGCTAGCCTCGTCTTCGGAGGGAGGCGTATAGTCATCCTCGACCTCTCGGTCTGCCACTCTTTCATGAGGGCTGGTTTCTCCATCTTCCTGTGCCGAATTTTGCTGAGGTGGGTGTTCTTCGGCGCTATCCGGGGTAGTATTATCTCCCGTGCCGGAATCACCGTTTTTGCTTTGGCGGGATTTAGAGCGGCACCGCTGACGCTGGCGCTTTTGCTGTTTCTTGGGGGCGTCATCCCCCACTATTCCATCGCCATCTCCATCTTTTGGAGTATCCACCATATATATGTCATATGACGAGGTGGCCTTCCAGCGCCCTACAGGTGCTGGTTCTTGTTCGTCTTCTGCATCGTCGTCCATGCCGTCGATGTCTTCGGAGTCGAAGTCAAGCGTGTCGGTTAAGTCGTCGACAGTGGCTACGAAGTGGGTGGTAGGCGGGCTTTGAATTTCTTCGTCGTCCGTATCCCAACCTTGCTGACCGTAGTCCGGCCAGGGCTCTTCTGATAAAGAGAGAGACTTTAGAGATTTCAGGATGTCGCCGAAGGGTGAGTGCTGAAAGATGACCGCGGCGGTGAACTCCATGATCGGCGCCCAATCGGATTCGATCGGCAGGGGCTCGGGGGGCTCAGAGCTCGGAGAAGAATCCGGCTCCTCGGAGTCACGGGCCATGCGGAGTGCGGGGCTGGAGTTCGGCTCAATCGCCTCTGAGATCACAGCCCCTGAGGCAGCGTCCAACCGCCGATCCTCGATCAGTGCGGTGGGCCCCAAATCAATGGTCGGAACCGATGTGTGTGCGGCCTCCAAGGCGTTGTTCGATGGCAGAGTTATATCATGCCCATCGAGACAGTGCGGCGCGCTTGGCTGTGGCTCGAATCCGTCGAAGATCAAGTCCCCGCGGATGTCGGCCATGTAGTTTAGGCTTCCAAACCTGACCTGATGGCCAGGGGCGTAGCTTTCAATCTGCTCGAGGTGGCCAAGTGAATTGGCCCACAGTGCGAAGCCGCCGAAGACGAAGATCTGTCCGGGGAGAAAAGTCTCACCCTGGACTACGTCGTTCTTGATGATCGAAGGAGCCATCGGGCCTAAAAGCGACGACACAGAGGAACTCTCAATGAAAGCACCAATGTCGGTGTCAAAACCGGCGGATCTCGGGTAGGGGGTCCCGAACTGTGCGTCTAGGCCGGATGGTAACAGGAGACTGGGGACACTTTGTTTTACCCAGGTTCGGGACCTCTCAATGGAGGTAATACCCTACTCCTGCTTGATTAATATTGATGATATGGGTAGTACAAGAGTAGATCTACCACGAGATCAAGGAGGCTAAACCCTAGAAGCTAGCCTATGGTATGATTGTTGTGTATGGAGTTGATTCTGTCCTATGGACTACAACCCTCCGGTTTATATAGGCACTAGATAGGGTTAGGGTTACACAGAGTCAGTTACAATGGTAGGAGATCTTGAATATCCGCATCGCCAAGCTTGCCTTCCACGCCAAGGAAAGTCCCATCCGGACACGGGACGAAGTCTTCAATCTTGTATCTTCATAGTCCTGGAGTCCGGCTGAAGGTATAGTCCGGCTACCCGAACACCCCCTAATCCAGGACTCCCTCACCCCCTGTTAGTTGGGACCCAGTATAGTGGCAGGCTAACTTGTGGGCCTACTAAGTTGACGGGGACGGAGGGTGTTGTCAACTTAGTCAATATGCACGATTCTAGCTCCAGTGACCATACGATGTCCATCCAACAGCCGTAGTGCTTCTTCAACCTCTGGTCTTCTTGCTCCAGCCGCCCAAACCAGCATCGGTCGTGCCTCGTGCTCCTGCCTCCCATGGCCGGCTGTGATGCGGCGGAGGCCTCACCTCCCCCTACTACTCCCACCGCTAGCCAGGCCATCCCTCTACTCACCCACACCCCTTGTTATTTTGCGGCGACGGCAGCCTCACACCGCAGCAAACCAGTGAACCCTCGTACTCCTCTATGCATGGGCATCAACTATCGCGTCTTCCCCGGCTCCGCATCGTCCCCTTCCTAGGCCTCGCCGTCGTCCACCGCCCTGGTGCTCTCGGCGCGACGTGGTCAACATGGTCAAGGAACGGCTTCCATCGGACGTGGACTTTGCGTGGAGAGGCTGACAGCTGGGTCCACGGCCGCAGCAAGGAAGTGCCTCCTTATTACGTGCAAAATAATTATTCCTCCACCTGACAGCGGGGACCCACCGGACGGGCCACCATATTTCGCGAAAAAAACATTTCCCCCCTGACTGCTGGGACCCACCAGCTACACCTTCGCACGCAAGGAAGTGCATCCGGGAAATAAACAAAACAAAACGATTCGCCCCCCTGACTGCTGGGACCCACCAGCTACATCTTCGCACGCAAGGAAGTGCCTGACAGTCGGGACCCACCTGGTCGAAGCGTACGTAGCGTTGTCATTCTGGTCACGAACGTGTACGTACATACTGGTCGATGTAGAGGCGCGCACGTGTCGTAGTAGAGGCGCGCACGTGTCGTAGTAGAGGCGCGCACGTAGCATGTACACGTACGTACAGCGGCCAGGGTGCAAGAAAGAAAATAGGGCCACGTATGTGTACATACGGGCGGGGTCTCGAACGCCTACTCGCGCATATGTACGGCCAGGACTCGTGTACATGGCTGGGTCAGAACAGAGAAACAGCGTCGTCGTCGTGTTCATGGGGAGGCAACGAAATGCGTCATGTTCATGGGGAGGCAACGGAACGCGTCGTGTTCATGGGGAGGAAACAGAATGCGTCGTGTTCACCGGGAGGCAACGGAATGCGTCGTGTTCATCGGGAGGCAACGGAATGCATGGGAGCCAACCGGCTGGGCTAGAACGGAATGCGTGGTCGTGTTCATCGGGAGGGTTTGGACGGAACAAGCGATGGAAAAGAGGCCTGGCGTACCGCAGAACGGAGGAAACGGACCTCCTATGGTCAAGACGGGGGTCCTGTTGATCGGGAGGGGTGTGGCGTACCGCAAAACGGAGGAAACGGACCTCCTACGGTCAAACGGGGGTCCTGTTGATCGGGAGGGGTGTGGCGTACCGCAAAACGGACGAAACAGACCTCATACGGTCGAAACGGGGGTCCTGTTCATCTAGAGGGGTGTGGCGTACCGCAAAACGGGACTCCACGGGATACTGTTCATCTCCACCGTCGACCTCCTCCAGCCTCCACGGGCTACTGTCGACCTCCTCCAGCCTCCACGGGCTACTGCGACCTCCTCCAGCCTCCACGGGCTTCTATTCATCCAGCCTCCATCGCGCGCTACTCCACCGGCTACTGTTCAACCACCCCTCCATCGTCTACTGTTCATCCAGCCCTCCACACCACGGGGTCCTGTTCAACCACCCCTCCACGGGCACCCCTCCACCGTCTACTATTCATCCAGCCCTCCACAGCACGGGGTCCTGTTCATCCAGAGGCAACGCCACCGCTCACTATTCATCCAAAATCCACAGCAACGCTCACTGTTCATCCTAGAGGCAGCATCGATCGGCTTCAGTTAGCAGCAGTAGCGAAGGAATCGCTTGGTCGGGTTCAATTAACAACCATCGATCAATCGCTCGGGTTCAGTAACGCGTAGCCTGCAGTGCAATCGCTCGGGTTCAGTTAGAGCCCAACGCCTCGCTCGGGTTCAGTTAGAGCCAACGCCTTGCACACACGCGCGTACGTATACGATGGAAACGCGCATCGCTCGGCCCCCGACCTCCCACCTTAACCGGGAACTCCCCGAAATTTTCCTCGCCCTCGCTTCTACCACGGTTTTTTCCGTCATGGACGGCCCAAAGAATGTCATGCAGCTGCGTCTCCGGCTCGCCCAGGATGAAAAGCCCATTTTCTATCATGATTTTTTGTCATAGAAGTAGGAGCCCACCACATCTATGATGATATCGGGTTTTGTCACAATTATCGTCATAGAAGTGTCATATGTATGACAGAAAAAAAATTCGTTCGGCCCAAAATGTCACAGATGTGTCTTTATTTTGTAGTGAAGGAGATGGGGGCATGGGAAGTCGTAAGAGAATGTGCCAAAGATAGCATCCGCTGGCCCAAATCCTCAGTGTCCTCCAGAATATCGAAGTCGTCTATCAAGTATACCTCCAGCTGCTGCTGCTGTGAGTCCATCTTATGGAAGGACGAGATTGCTGCTCCAGAGATCTAATCCCTCTAGTAGGAAAATCTTGGGAGTAAGAGACTCCATAAGGTCTTTCCACTCTCTCCGCAGGGAGATGATCTCCTCCATTAGCATCTCCATGTCCGACGAGATCGACCCGCTGCTCATTGCCGCCTCTTACCCGCACCGTCGATCTCTGTCTCCTCCGCCGCCGCCGCCGCCTGGGGTTTACTTTTTCTTTGTGGCGAATAACCTAGCAGCTTAGGGTTTCAGCAGTGATGTGGCCGGGTTGGGATGGTTATATAATGCCCCACCCAACAAGCAAGCTCAGTCAGGACCGGTCACTCCTCGGAGGGACTGTCCCAAGAAGAACCTATTCTTCTCCCGAACTATGGCCCAGTTCTCTGCTTCCTGGCCCGTCCATTAACATTCGTGCCCCATCCAACCCCTCTTTGAGTTGATCTGCTGTGGATTTTGTTTCCTGCTTGTTGGCGCGCTCCTTCTTCACCACAATCTGCTGCTTACTCTTCTCCCTCTGCCTCCTCTGCTTACTCTTCTCCCTCTGCCTCTCTGCCTCCCTCTCGGCCTCCATCACCCTCTCATACTCCTCCTCGTCCTCCACCGTAAACAGCATGGCCAACTCATTCTTGTAGTAGTAGGGTCTACCCTGGACATTGGAGGAGAGTTGCAAGAATTCACGGGACGGAAAAAGCTTGCTCAACTCATCATCATTCCTCATCTTCTTCTCCTGAGTCTGCTTCGTCTTCCTTATCTCCATCTCTTCATCCAACTCCTCAGTAGTACCTTCTCCTTCTGTCTTCTGAATCTCCATCATCCTATCCCTCTCGTCCTCCGCTATCTCCTCCATTGCCGCCTCCATAGAATTGTAGAAATCCACCGTGATCCTCTCTAAATTGGATGTTGTGCTAACCAGCTCGTCCACCTTGTACAAGGAGATGGGGGCATGGGAAGTCGAAAGAGAATATGCCAAAGATAGCATCCGCTGGCCCAAATCCTCGATGTCCTCCAGAATATCGAAGTTGTCTGTCAAGTATACCTGCTGCTGCTGTGAGTCCATCTTATGGATGGACGAGATTGCTGCTCCAGAGATCTGATCCCTCCAGTAAGAAATCTTGGGCGTAAGAGAATCCATAAGGTCTTTCCGCTCTCTCCACAGGGAGATGATCTCCTCCATCAGCATCTCCATGTCCGACGAGATCGACCCACTGCTCATCGCCGCCTCTTGCCCGCACCATCGATCATTGTCTCCACTACCGCCGCCTAGGGTTTCCTTTTTCTTTGTGGCGAATAACCTAGGAGCTTAGGGTTTCAGCAGCGATGTGGCCGGGTTGGGATGGATATATAATGCCCCACCCAACAAGCAAGCTCAGTCCGGCCCGGTCTCTCCTCGGAGGGACTGGCCCAAGAAGACCCTATTCTTCTCCCCAACTATGGCCTAGTTCTCTGCTTGCCGGCCCATCCATTAAGATCCGTGCCCCATCCGACCCCTCTTTGAGTTGATCTGCTGAGGATTTTGTTTCCTACCTGTTAGCGCTCCTTCTTCACCACAATCTGCTGCTTGCTCTTCTCCCTCTGCCTCCTCTGCTTACTCTTCTCCCTCTGCCTCTCTACCTCCCTCTTGGCCTCCATCACCCTCTCATACTCCTCCTCGTCTTCCACCGTAAACAACGTTACCAACTCATACTTGTAGCAGTAGGGACTATCCTGGACATTGGAGGAGAGTTACAAGAATTCATGGGACAGAAAAAGCTTGCTCAGCTCATCATCATTCCTCATCTTCTTCTCCTGAGCCCACTTCGTCTTCCTTATCTCCATCTCTTCATCCAACTCCTCAGCAGTACCTTCTCCTTCTGTCTTCCGAATCTCCATCACCCTATCCCTCTCCTCCTTCGCTGCCTCCTCCATTGCCGCCTCGATAGAATTGTAGAAATCCACCGAGATCCTCTCAAATTTGGATGTTGTGCTAACCAGCTCGTCCGCCTTGTACAAGGAGATGGAGGCATGGGAAGTCGAAAGAGAATATGCCAAAGATAGCATCTGCTGGCCCAAATCCTCGATGTCCTCCAGAATATTGAAGTCTTCTATCAAGTATACCTGCTGCTGCTGCTATGAGTCCATCTTATGGAAGGACGAGATTGCTGCTCCAGAGATCTGATCCGTCCAGTAAGAATTCTTGGGAGTAAGAGAATCCATAAGGTCTTTCCGCTCTCTCCGCAGGGAGATGATCTCCTCCATCAGCATCTCCATGTCCGACGAGATCGACCTGCCGCTCATTGCCGCCTCTTGCCCGCACCGTCGATCTCTGTCTCCGCCGCCGCTGCCTCCTCGGGTTTCCTTTTTCTTTGTGGCGAATAACCTAGCAGCTTAGGGTTTCGACAACAACGTGGCCGGGTTGGTTGTATACTTTTTAGTCCTGCCTGGTCTCTCCTCGGAGGGACTGGCCCAAGAAGAAGCTATTCTTCTTCTCTACAAGTAAGTACGGCCCAGTTCTCCGCTTGCCGGCCCGTCCATTAACATCCATGCCTTTGCTAAAAAAATTGCTCTACTAAAAAAGAAAGATGCTTTTGTTATAAAATAAATACAGGTGCTTTCCTATTTTCTCCAAAATCCAACTTCGTAAACTAGAAAAATATATACACATTAAAAACATCATTAGTTATGTCATGAGATACATTTTTTATTGTATTTACTTTGCTATATTTTGTTATTGGCATTCCCCATGGCATCACTTATCGTAACTCTTTTGTACCCGCGGCTTCCCGCAGCCATGAAATGGGGTCCACATGTCTTCTCTTCTACATTCGTGTTGAACTATTACATGATTTAAGTAACATTGTATTCCGGGGATTGACAACAGACCCCCAACCACAGCGCCCATGGCACTACTACAGAGTCGCGCCTTGGGGTTAACATCTCTTCTCTTCTATATTCATGTTGAATCATCATGTAATTTACATAAGATTTGTGTTTCGCCCCCAACACTACTACAAAACCAAACACAAGTGACTACTCATCATTAACTGGCCTATGACCACGCGTCAATGATGAGGGTCATCACTGGAGGGATAGCGCGGATGCGTCAATGATAAGCCTCTGCTGGACTTCCAAGATGGTTAACACAGACCGGTTAAAATTAGGTATATATGTGTTATTGCCCTCCTCAGCCGTAGCGAGGTCGATTGTTCATCACAGACCAAAGTCAAAATGTACCGTCAGTGCTGCCACTACTTTATTATCACTGGCTACCTCTAGTGGCTTGTCATTGATGTCTGTTCAAACTTCGTTCTCTTTTCTTCCGCTATGAGAAACATGTGAAATAGAGTATTGATGCATTCATGACTCCTCGATTACCATCGCCATTGTCTGGCCACCGGTGTGTGGGTTCATGACGAGCATGCATTGAACTGGCGATGATTCCCACGACAACGATAGGTTGGCTCTCAAGGTGCATTTCCATCACAAAGCACCTTTTCCCATGATCTATCTAGTTGGCCTAACTAAACCGAAGATTCAAAGAAGAAATACGAGACTACAAGTAATCATGCATATAAGAGATCAAGGAGGACTCCAATAATATTCATGGATAAAAATTGATTATAAACTCAAAATTCATTGGATCCCAACAAACACACCACAAAAGTCATTACGTCAATTAGATCTCCAAGAGACCATTGTATTGAGAATAAAAAAGAGAGAAAATCCATCTAGCTACTTCCTACGGACTCGTAGGTCTATGGTGGACTACTCATGCATCATCAGAGAGGCACCAATGAGGATGATGAACCCCCTCCGTGATGGTGTTAGATTGGATCTCGTGGTTCTGGAACTTGCAGTGGCTGGAATTGTGTTTTGTCTGCTCCCCTAGGGTTTCTGGAATTTCTGAGAATTTATAGAGTGAAGAGGCTGTGCAGGAGACCCCTGCGGGCCCCACAATCCATCAGGGCGCGCCAGGGGCCTCTGGTCCGCCCTGGTGTCTTGTGGGCCCCATAGGCCTCACCCAGGTGCTTCCTTGGCTCCCAAGTATACCTGTCCATGGGTCGGGCCGGGTCGGGCTTGGGCCGGGCCTAAAAATCCCACGGCAAAAAACTGAGGCCCAGGCCCTCCCAGGCCCTACCATCGGGCCTACTTTTTAAGCCCAAGCCCGGCCCATCTGGTAAAAAGCCCTGAAAAGCCCTTAGGGCTTGGGTCCATGGGCCAGGCCTCTTCCTTAAAATGCCAATACACCAAGCCCAAGCCCGTCCAGGCCCTGCTGGTGGGCTCAAAACTCAGGCCCTAGCCCGGCCCACGGGCAAGCCCATTGGGCCCAGGCCCTGGATTTTAGGGCCGGGCCCGAGATGGCCAGGACTACTCCCAAGTTGTCTTCTGGTCGAAAAAAATCTTCAAAAAGTTTCGGTGCATTTGGACTCCCTTTGATAGGGATATTCTGTGAAGTAAAAAACAAGCAAAAAACAGCAACTGACACTTGGCACAATGTCAATGGCTTAGTCCTAAAAATGATATAAAGTTGCTATAAAACGATTGTAAAACATCCAAGAATGATAATATAACAACATGAAACAATCAAAAATTATAGATACGTTAGAGACGTATCAACCCGCAACCTTAAATAATCCATAAATTTCATCCACATAGATTAGGTGCATATCAGGAGGTAATGTTCCTTCTCCTGCATAAGGATTAGCTAGCAGTTTATCATACCCAAATGAATCTCATATTAAATATTTTCAGTAGGTATAGTAGGTCAAGGAGCAACTCTTTGTGCTTTCGATTGAGGTGAAGATAACCCAAACAAACCCCTCAAAGGATTGTTTTCCATAGTAACAAGTAACAGTAAATTTCAACACGTAATATAAATGTTACCCTACCAAATCCCACCTACCAAAAGCGCTTCACTCCTCGACAACGACGCCAGAAAAGAGTTTTGATGACCTACAAGTATAGGGGATCTATCGTAGTCCTTTTGATAAGTAAGAGTGTCGAACCCAGCAAGGAGCAGAAGGAAATGACAAGCGATTTTTGGCAAGGTATTTTCTGCAAGCACTAAAATTATCGGTAATGAGTAGTTTGATAGCAAGATAATTTGTAACAAGTAGCAATAGTAACTAAGGTGCAGCAAGGTAGCCCAATCCTTTTTGTTGAAAAGGACTGGTCGAAACGGTCTCTTATAATAAGCTAAGCATTCTTGAGGACACACAGGAAATTCATCTAGTCACTTTCATCATGTACATTTGATTCGCGTTCGCTACTTTGATAATTTGATATGTAGGTGGACCGGTGCTTGGGTGTTGTTCTTAATTGAAAAAGTCTCCCACTTATGATTAACTCCCCTCGCAAGCTTCCGCAACTACGAAAGAAGAACTAAGATAAATCTAACCATAGCACTAAACATATGGGTCTAAATCAGCCACTTACAGAATAGCGCATAAGAAAAAACAGAAAAAAGAGAAAATGCAGCCTCTTTGCCGTCTGCCACCGACGGCAAAGGGATCTTTGCAGTCTACCACTGATGGTAAAGATGCCACGGGACAACAACCAGTGCAACCTGGGAGTTCACTAGTAGATAAAGGGCTTTTAGACCCGGTTCATAAGGGCCTTTAGTCCCGGTTCTGGAACCGGGGCTAAAGGGTCGTTACTAAAGCCTCCCCCTTTAGTCCCGGTTCTTATACGAACCCGTACTAAAGGCCAATCACCCCTCATCATTCCAAATCATCTAACTTCCCGGACGGTCACCCATCCTCCCACTCCCCCAACCCGAGCACGCTTAACTTCCGGGTTCTATTCTCCCTCGTTTCCACGTCTGCACTCATTGTTTTCCTGACAATAGTAAGATATCAATCCTATTAACCCTCGGGAGTTTAGCTTGAGCATGAAGTCACACATTTCACTGTTTGAGCTTGAAACTATTGTTCTAAAAAACAATAATTATTTAGTAACACTAAAATTTCTTGAATAAGTAGTTTGACCATTGTTTGACCACAGTTTGACCAGATTTGACAAAAATTCAAAAATAATGAAATAATTATTTAGTAACACTAATATTCTTGAATAATTATTTAGTAACACTAATACTTCTTGAATAAGTAGTTTGACCATAGTTTTACCAGTTTTAGCGAAAATTTAAAAAAATTGAAATATGAGCATAACTTTTTTTCCTTTTGGAATTTGAGGATTCTACAAATTTGCAAACAGGCCATAGGCCGTCCACATTGGATGTGGATTTCCGTGCTGAACATTTTGATATATTATATGTTTTTTTCCGACATCGTATGCAAAAGTTATAGCCGTTTTACATTTTCCCTACATTTTTTGCAAAACATGTCCAAATTTATGTTTTTAAATTTTCCTAACTAGTAGATGTAGTAATATAACTACCTCTCGAAGGATTTTATTTTTTGAAGTTTTTATCATTTTCTTTTGATTTTTTCGAAACAAAAAAGGTGATCCACAAGGGGGGTAGAGTTTGAAAATGGGACCTTTAGTCCCGGTTTGAGACACAAACCGGGACTAAAGGGCATCGCACCCTTTAGTCTTGGTTCGTGCCTCAAACCGAGACTAAAGGGCTCAGGTAAACCGGGACTAATGCCTTACCCGCACGAACCGGGACCAATGCTCACATTAGTCCTGGTTCGTGACTGAACCGGGACTAATGGGCTGACCCGGCCTGGACCTTTGCCCCTTTTCTACTAGTGATTGACCATTTGGTTACTTTGTCGTCCGCCAGTGCACAGCAAAGGCCGTCCGCTGGTGGACGGCAAAGGCTGTCGTTAGCCACCTAACGTGGCTAATGCCTATTAGTTGTTGTCCGTTTTCTTTGCCGTCCACCACTGACGGCGAAGGTTCTTTGTCGTCCGCTTTGATGAAGCAGTCGACAAAGAACCTCTTTATCGTAGCCCTCTTTGCCGGATAGATTTGCCTCCGGTGGCTGACGGCAAAGCACTTTGCCGTCCGCTTTTGGTGCCTTTGCCATCCGCCGTGGCAGACGACAAATAAGCTGATTCATGTAGTGCCTTATGGGGTCCCTCCTCCCCTCTCCACCTGTGTGTGTATGTCTGTGTGTGTGTGTGTGTGTGTATGAATTTAGCGCTTGAGAGTTGAGAGACACACGTTTTTGGAGTTTCCTCTAGTTCACTAGTTCTAGTTCTAATTTAGAGTTGATCTAGATTAGAGCTAGACATAGTTCTTGATACGTCTCCAACGTATCTATAATTTATGAAGTATTCATGCTATTATATTATCCATCAGAGATGTTTTATATGCATTTATATGCTATTTTATATGATTTGTGGGACTAACCAATTAACCTAGAGCCCAGTGCCAGTTTCTGTTTTTTCCTTGTTTTTAAGTTTTGCAGAAAAGGAATACCAAACGGAGTCCAATTGACGTGCCAATTTTTGATGATTTTTTATGGACCAAAAGAAGACCATGGAGCATCGGAGTTGGGCTAGAAGAGTCCGGCGCTGCCCACGAGGGTGGGGGGCGCGCCCACCCCCCTGAGCGCGTGCGCCTGCCTCGTGGGCAGCCCGGTGAACCCCCTGACATGAAACCTACGCCAAAAATTCCTATAAATACAGAACCTCCAGAAATAAACCTAGATCAGAATTTTCGCCGCCGCAAGCCTCTGTAGCCACGAGAAATCAATCTAGGCCCTCTCTGGCACCCTGCCGGAGGGGGCCATCATCACCAGAGGCCATGGAGGAGGATCCTGGAGGGGCCATCATCGCCATGAAGGCCAAGGACCAGAGGGAGAACCTCTCCCCATCTAGGGGGCATGGAGGGGGAAGCACAAGGGGGAGAACCTCACCTCCTCTCGCTCGGTGGCGCCGGAGTGCCATCGGGAGGGGAATCGTCGCCACGGTGATCGTCTTCATCAACATCACCATCATCATCACCTTCCTCATCTCTTTTATGCGGTCCACTCTCCCGCACCCCGCTGTAATCCCTACTTGAACATGGTGCTTTATGCCACATATTATGATCCAATGATGTGTTGCCATCCTATGATGTTTTGAGTAGATTTCCTTTGTCTTTGGGTTGATTGTTGATCTAGATTGGTATGAGTTGTATGTTTTATTTTGGTGTTGTCCTATTGTGCCCTCCGTGTCGCGCAAGCATGAGGGATTCTCGATGTAGGGTGTTGCAATATGTTTATGATTCTCTTATAGTGGGTTGCTTGAGTGACAGAAGCATAAACCCGAGTAAGGGGGTTGTTGCGTATGAGATAAAGGGGACTTGATGCTTTAATGCTATCGTTGGGTTTTACCTTAATGATCTTTAGTAGTTGCGGATGCTTGCTAGAGTTCCAATCATAAGTGCATATGATCCAAGAAGAGAAAGTATGTTAGCTTATGCGTCACCCTCATATGAAATTGCAATGACGACTACCGGTCTTGTTAACAATTGCCTAGGATAATTCCGCATGCCGATCCATCATTATTCCACACTCGCTATTTATAATATTTAGTAATATATTTTAACTTTATGATAACAGCACACACTTTTATGTTTTAGCTCTCCGATACCATGCAAAGTTATCCTCTTCATACCCACAACGCAGTTTTATTTCTCGTTTCTAGTTGGAAGCAAACGTTCGGTGTACATAGAGTCGTATCAGTGGCAGATAGGGCTTGAGAGAATATTGATCTTATCTTTAGCTCCTTGTGGGTTTGACACTCCATACTTATCACTTCCACCTTTGAAAATTTCTACGATGATTCCCTGCACTTGGGGATTATCAAGCTCTTTTCTGGCGCCGTTGTTGGGGAGCAATAGCGTGGGGTTGATATTCTCGTGTGTGCTTGTTTGCTTTCTTTAGTAAGTAGATTTTGTTTTTCCTTTTTTTTAATTTTTAGTTGTGGGTGAAACATACAATTTTTTTTGAAATAATAAAAATACCAAAAAAAAATTACTTGCCTCTCATGCCTAAAAAGTTTTTCAAAAAGAGAAGTGATTGGAAAGTTATGCATTAGAAGTGAGGGTCGACCTTGAGCACTTGTGTTCATGCTCATGGAAACAATGTAGAATTATTCATGGAAGTTTCTCTGTAAATAATTATCCCCTTGTATATATCCATTGTAACATAAAATTAATGTGCCAAGTTTTGGTTTAAGGATGAATAGATTGCTTGTTTACTATGTGCAGAACAAAAACAAAAACTTTGGCTGTAGCGCGTGATTTTACATTTCTTACTGGAAAGTCAAATGGGTCTGGAACTTTTTGCACATTACTTATGTACAAATTGTTAAAATTGTTCAAATTTATTTCATAATTTTTGGAGTTACAGAAGTTTACTAAACTTCCAGATTACTACAGACTGTCCTGTTTTTGACAGATTCTGTTTTTCGCATGTCGTTTGCTTATTTTGATGAATCTATCGGTAGTATCGGGGGGTATGAACCATGGTGAAGTTGGAATACAGTATATATAGTTCTAGTATGAATTTGTAATAAGTTTGCTTTATTATACTAACGGATCTCACAAAGTTTTTGTTAAAGTTTTGTGTGGATGAAGTGTTCGAAGATCGAGGAGCTATCAATATGAGAAGAATAAAGAGAGGCAAGAGTTCAAGATTGGGGATTTCCAAGGCACCCCAAGTAAATATTTCAAGGATACTCAAGCATCTAAGCTTGGGGATGCCACAGTTGGCATCCCATCTCTCTTCTTCGACAATTATCGGTATACCTCGGTTTTTGTTTTGTTCACATGATTTGTGTCCTTTTTTTTCTTTAAGAACCATGCTAGTATGAGATGTCCCTTAATCAATTTGTAGAATGCTCCATGAACTTCACTTATATCTTTTGGAGTATGAATAATACTATCATCTAAAGCAGGTTTGGAAAAGTGTCAACTTTAGGAATTAGTGATTCCACTATTCCGAATGAGAATAATTTTGCTTATGTGGAGAGTAGAAAAATTTCTATGCTTGTAGATCATGAAAAGAACGTTTTTTGTGATGATTATATTGTTTAATTCATTCATGATGCTACTGAAAATTATTATGAGGAAGGAATATATGCTTGTAGGAGTTGCAATAATATCAAGTTTCCTCTCTGTGTGCTTAAAGTTTTGAAGTTATACTTGTTTTGCCTTCCTATGCTAGTTGATTCTTGTTCCTATAAATTATGCGCTCACAAAATCCCTAAGAATAGGAAGTGGGATAGATGCAAATGTGCTAGTCATATTCTTCATGATGCTCTTTTTATGTTTCAATTCTTATCTTTTATGTGAGCATCATTGAAATCATCATGCCTAGCTAAAAGGCACTAAAGAAAAGCGCTTGTTGGGAGACAACCCAATATTTACCCTTACTGTTTTTGTGTGTTTACATTATTAAGCTACTGTAGTAATCATGTTTTATAGATTTTGTTTCAATAAAGTGCCAAGTAAGACCTTTGGGAAGACTTGGGTGATAGTTAATGTGATCTTGCTGTAAAAACAGAAACTTTGCGCTCACGAGATTAGCTCTAATGTTTTACAGGAGAGTGCTTTTGAGTTGATTCTTTTTGCAGAAGATTTATAGACAAATTTCTCACGTCCACCAATTTATTTCATAATTGTTGGAGTAGCATAAGTATGTTTGCTGTTCAGATCATTACAGACTGTTATGTTTTTGACAGATTCTGTTTTCATTGCATAGTTTGCTTGTTTTCTAGTTTCTATGGCTTATATTTCTCAATATAAATTGTAGAAATGATATGGTACAGTAGGAATTGCGTGAGAACAATTATGAACCTTGCCTTTGACAGTACGAAAGTGAATGGTTTACTCTTTATCATACTAACCTATCTCACGAAGTTCCGTCAAGTTTTGTGTGATTGAAGT
>NC_053023.1:753276601-753373945 GCF_003073215.2 Triticum urartu | reverse complement strand
ATACGGTAATTATTTAAAAAAATTCTCAGAAATGTGCTACCATGTGTGAAGATTCATGGCTTTCAAGCCAAATGATCAATCTTATGGCCACATTCATGGCATAGTTTGTTAAAATGATCTCATATTGTGCACAAGGGTGTATCTTGGAATTCCAAACAATGTTGCATATGGGAGTTTTCATTTTCTTTGCACGGAAATTTCATTTTCCATTTTTTGAGTGCCCAAAATGAGTTTTTGTGTGAACGACCTACCATATATTTGTTGCAAACTTGGATCAAATAAATTTTATAAAATACTAGGCCATATTTAATGCACAATTGACCAAATAGTTGGGTGTCAAAATCCTTGATCCACCTCTGGTGAAAAAGACAAATTTCTGCCAATTCAGTAGGAAGCGGGTCAAATTTGAACTACAGCTACCTCATAGTTTGCTCTTTATTTTTTCCAAAAATCATTTGCAGGTACATAAATATCTATTTAATGAAATAAACATCAAAAAATTTCCAAGATTCAACCACTAGCTAGGAACGGTCAAGCCTGCCGTTTTGACCGCATTTTGAAACGGGCATAAAAAATTCAAAAAATCAAAAAATTGGAAAACCATCGCATTGTGTCATTATATGTGACCAAGTTGCGAGAAAAAATAATAAACTTATAATACGACAATTATTTTTAAAAAGTGTTCTCGGAAATGAGCTATCACGCGTGAAGATTCATAGCTTTCAAGCGAAATGATCAATATTATGGCCACATTCATGGCATAGTTTGTTAAAATGATATCATATTGTGCACAAGGGTGCATCTTGGAATTCCAAACAATGTTGACTAAGGTAGTTTTCATTTTCTTTGAACGGAAATTTTATTTTCCATTTTTTGAGTGCCCGAAATGAGTTTTTTTGTGAAGGACCTACCATATATTTGTTGCAAAATAGGACCAAATCAAATTTCTAAAATACTAGGCCATATTTAATGCACAATTGACCAAATGTTTGGGTGTCAAAATCATTGATCCACCTCTGATGAAAATGACAAATTTCTGCCGATTCAGTAGGAAGTGATTCAAATTTGAACTGCAACTGCCTCATAGTTTGCTCTTTATTTTTTCCAAAAAACATTTATAGGTACATAAGTATCTATTTAATCAGAGAAACATCAAAAGTTTTCCAAGATTCAACCACTAGCTAGGAACGGTCAAGCCCGCCGTTTTGACCGCATTTTAAAACGGGCATAAAAAATTCATGGTATCATTTGTTCAAATGATCTCATATAGTGAGCGTGCATCTTGCAATGACGAACTGTTGGAAATATGCCCTAGAGGCAATAATAAAATGGTTATCATTATATTTCTTTTTTCATGATAATTGTCTATTGTTCATGCTATAATTGTGTTATCCGGAAATCGTAATACATGTGTGAATACATAGACCACAACACGTCCCTAGTGAGCCTCTAGTTGACTAGCTCGTTGATCAAAGGATAGTCATGGTTTCCTGACTATGGACATTGGATGTCATTGATAACGGGATCACGTCATTAGGAGAATGATGTGATGGACAAGACCCAATCCTAAGCTTAGCTCAAAGATCGTGTAGTTCGTTTGTTGTAGCTTTTCTGAAGGTCAAGTATCATTTCCTTAGACCATGAGATTGTGCAACTCCCGGATACCGTAGGAGTGCCTTGGGTGTGCCAAACGTCACAACGTAACTAGGTGACTATAAAGGTACATTACAGGTATCTCCGAAAGTGTCTATTGGGTTGGCACGAATCGAGACAGGGATTTGTCACTCCGTATGACGGAGAGGTATCTCTGGGCCCACTCGGTAATGCATCATCATAATGAGCTCAATGTGACCAAGTGGTTGATCACGGGATCATGCATTACGGTACAAGTAAAGTGACTTGCTGGTAAAGAGATTGAACTAGGTATTGGGATACCGACGATCGAGTCTCGGGCAAGTAACGTACCGATTGACAAAGGGAATTATATACGAATTGATTGAATCCTCGACATCGTGGTTCATCCGATGAGATCATCGTGGAGCATGTGGGAGCCAACATGGGTATCCAGATCCTGCTGTTGGTTATTGACCGGAGAGGCGTCTCGGTCATGTCTGCATGTCTCCTGAACCCATATGGTCTACACACTTAAGGTTCGATGATGCTAGGGTTGTAGAGATATTAGCATACGGTAACCCGAAAGTTGTTCGGAGTCCCGGATGAGATCCTGGACGTCACGAGGAGTTCCGGAATGGTCCGGAGGTGAAGATTTATATATAGGAAGTCAAGTTTCGGCCATCGGGAAAGTTTCGGGGGTAATCGATATTGTACCGGGACCACCGGAAGGGTCCCAGGGGTCCACCGGGTGGGGCCACCTATCCCGGAGGGCCCCATGGGCTGAAGTGGGAGGGGAACCAGCCCCTAGTGGGCTGGTGCGCCCCCCTTGGGCCTCCCCCTGCGCCTAGGGTTGGAAACCCTAGGGGTGGGGGGCACCACCCTTGCCTTGGGGGGCAAGGCACCCCCTTGGCCGCCCCCCCCTAGGAGATTGGATCTCCTAGGGCCGGCGCCCCCCCTAGTCACCCTATATATAGTGGGGGGGAGGGAGGGCAGCCGCACCCAAGCCCCTGGCCTCTCCCTCTCCCTCCCGTGACACTCCTCCGTCTCCCTGCACTTGGCGAAGCCCTGCCGAGATCACCGTTGCTTCCACCACCACGCCGTCGTGCTGCTGGATCTTCATCATCCTCTCCTTCCCCCTTGCTGGATCAAGAAGGAGGAGACGTCTTCCCAACCGTACGTGTGTTGAACGCGGAGGTGCCGTCCGTTTGGCACTAGGTCATCGGTGATTTGGATCACGTCGAGTATGACTCCATCAACCCCGTTCTCTTGAATGCTTCCGCGCGCGATCTACAAGGGTATGTAGATGCACTCCTCTCTCCCTCGTTGCTAGATGACTCCATAGATTGATCTTGGTGATGCGTAGAAAATTTTAAAATTTTGCTACGTTACCCAACACGAACAATGTTTCCTAAGGGAGTTTTTATTTTCTTTGGACAAAAAATCAATTTTCCATTTTTAGTGTCCAAAATGAGGATTTTTTGTGATGAACCTACCATATATTTGTTGCAAAATTAGACAAAATCAAATTTCTAAAATACTAGGTCATATTTAATGTACAATTGACCAAATGGTTGGGTGTAAAAAGTTTTTGACCCACCTCTCCTGAAAAAGACAAATTCTTGCATATTCATTTTCTATTTTCGAGTTCCCAAAATGAGTTTTCTGTGAAAAACTAACAAATATTTTTTGTAAAAAAAAACTTCTCCATTTTTCAAGAATATTAGACCACATTTTATGAACAAATTTGTGTACACTAGAAACATTTTTTGTAGATAATAAACGGTTTTTAGTTGCATCATTAATATTTTTAATAAATATTTTGATGTCTAATATTTTGAACACATGTCTACATTTCTTAAGACACATTGTACATATTGTTTATATATGTTTAAATTTTTTCAAATACATGATTAACATATTTTCATATATTCCCAACAAAAAAATATCTTTTCATACATATGTTTTGATGTCCATATTTGTTTTTACACATTGTACATTTTTGTATACATATAAAACATTGTTGATATTGGTTAGAAAAATTTAAATACATGAAAAACTTGTTATTTTCCCATTTTCGTTGGGTCGAATATATGTTTTTTGTGAGTAATATGAGGGCATCCCACATTTTTTCCTGGATGGGCCGAGGCCTACATGGCACACAATTTTTTTTTAAAAAAGAAGGTTGCCTCGTTCCACCGAGACCCAAGCCCACCTTGAGCGACACCTTAAGTACCAATGCATCCACGTTCACAACCTCATGACCATTTATATTGGTCGTAATCAGGTAGAAATAAGGTCATTGACCACTCTTGTCTGCTTTATGACCATTTGATGTAAGGCAATTTCAGGGTTTGAGCCATTCCAAGCGAAATGGTCGTGGATTTACGACCATTTCAGCCGGGGTCACTGAGAGAAGGTCACAAGTTGACATATTTCTTGCAGTGAAAGCAACAGTCCAAACAATCCAAGTTCGAACAAGACCCGACAGACAACGGCTAGGGCGACATCACAATCATGCCCAAGAAAGGATAAAAGAAATAGAAAAAGGGCCACCTAGTGGCAACCGCGTAGCGGCACAACGGCTGCGGCCACAGCACTACGATAGTCGACGCGCCGAAGCCAAAAGCGCATCCATCATTAGTCCAAGGTGATCGCGATCACGCTGCGTGGAGAGTGGGTGCCAGTGCTGCAAGAGCAAGGAATTTGAAGGAGTCAGAAGCCTTCTTCGGGAAAACCTTCTCAATCACCATGTTATTCCTAGTCATTCAAAGAGTACACGACATCGCCTCAAAAATAAGCTAAAATAGGCGGCGATGCGGTGACGGCTGTAAAGCTCTAAGCTGGAGAAACTTCGCTGGATTTAGGGCCTCCCAGTCAGGCCTCAACGCCTCGCGGACGTATGTCCATAATACCCTTGCTGCCGTACACCAGAAGAGAATATGGGTCCCGGTCTCAGGTACCGCACAGAGAGGGCATATGCCATCACCAGGCCCGCGCCGCTTAAGTACCTCTATCCCCGAGGGGAGACCATCCCGTAGAAGTTGCCAAACAAAAATCTTAATCTTTAAAGGGACGAGGGCTTTCCATAGAGGGGAAAGCCAGGGAGTAGTTGTAGGTGGGCAAAGAGCATGGTGTGCCGTGCACACTGAGAACTCCGCCGTCGGCGTGGGCCGCCATGAAACCGTGTCGGGATAATCCGGAAGCACGAATGGCAGGGCGGCCCGCAGTCTAGTCCAGTCGTTACTCTCGGCTTGTCCGAAGGTGCGATGAAACCCAAGGTTTCACTGTCCATCTTGGAAGGCCGTGGCCACTAGAATAGATGGATCCACACATATCAAGAATATGCCAGGGAAGGAGACACGTAATGGCTCCGTGCCCAGTCAGGGATCCAGCCAGAATTCGATACCTCACCCGTTCCCTAAGGAGAAGGAGATCCCTAAGCGGATGTCCTCCCTGATCTTTTGAATGGCTCGCCAGAATTGTGAGCCATCCGTCCGGGTGCATGCCAAGAGCGGTTCTCCCAAAAATTATTCATGGTACAATTTTTGTGATATACAATTTGTATTAGACTGATCGAACTGGCGGTCTAATATAAGGATACACACAGACCTTTTTAAACGGAAATTAGGAGGGAATAATCCTTTCACATCATTCATCGCAGCCACTTATGGCGCATTGATTGAACCAAGTTGACGCCAATCGGACCCTGCCTAACTATTCACTGTCATCATCCAAGCAATTAACATATGAAAGCAAAGGCACTAATGGCATCTCATTGGTTGAACCATGTTGATGCCAACGGAACCCTGCCTAACTATTCATGGTCATCGTCCAAGCAATTAAGAGATGAAAGCAAGCGTGCACGTACTCACGTACTGTGATTGTTGCGCTACTTTGGCTTGATTTGCTCGGTTCTCGATTCATCCGCCGCTGGCTGGTGTGTTGGTTCGCCGAAGCTAGCTCATGGACAGCCGAAGGATTCTGCTCCTTCCATACACAATCGACGGATCGACCTGTTCTGAAAATGATTAGCTGATATCAAATAGCAGGCTATGAAATATAGCGGCGGACCTGCAAACAGCTATAGCAGACTAAAGCGGACTATTTATAAAAACGACCATTTAGCGACATCCTACTGAAAAGGCAATAGCGAACTATAGTTATAGCCGGCTATTTAAAACTATAGCTGATATACAGGGGGTATAGATTACTAAACAGGTACTCCATTAGTAAAGAAATATAAGAGCGTTTAGATCATTATGCTCTCAGCGAGTGGTGGAAGATAGCTTCCGTTACTGCAAAGCGCTAAAAGTCATATGTGGATGAAAGGAAGCACTTGAATAGAACCCGCCAGTACTGATTGACCATGGTTTACATATAATCACCTGTCTCCAAACCATCATCTGTCAAGGTGGAACTTTGATGCACACAAAGTTGATGAGCCACCATTTGCACCCATCTATGGAGATCTCCAGTCAGCGGCGTGTGTTCGAGATCTGGTCGCTCCATACATAGCCAATGGTTTTAGTGGTGACTTCATAGGACTATCATCTTATAGTCACAGCCAGTTGACGACCTTTGGCTCGCCCGCCGGTGCTGAGCCCACAATTGACGCGCCATTGTCTTATAGTCTATGAGACTCAATCTACCTTTCATAGAACAATCCATGAAGATTGATCAGCTATGCCACCAAGAATCATAATAGTTGTTTTCCTCCAAGCTAGTACTACATCCGTTCCAAAATAATTGAAGTATTCTAGAATTGTCGTTAGTCAAACACTTTTAAGTTTGATCAAGTATGTGGAAAAATATACAAAGATCTACAATATCAAATAATATAGAATATGAAATATACTTCATAATAACACAAACTAGTTCAGCAAAAGGCTAAGCCGGTGGAGAAAGACGTACGATCTAGTAGTAGATTCCAAATATTTTTATAAGTAGTGCCTTGGCCAAGGTCGTCAACTCGAGGCCCTCTAACTCTGACACCATATTGAATAGTACGCACAAACTTATAGTGAAGCATCAAGGGGATAAAAAACACGATAATCATACATCCAATATCTTAATGACTAGAATGCACACAATGTATACCGAAGCACACAAAAAAAAGTGTCACGTCGGCAAGAGCAAAGTAATACAAGACCAAAGCTATGTCTAGGCGGATGAATAAAAAGAACAAAAAGAAGGCAACGTTGATCCTCACCGAGCAGTGTAGAGCTAACAAAGATGATGTAAGTGCAAGCGGTCCGTACGTGGACCCAGCCACCCGCGGAAGACTGTGCACACACCAGGCAAGGCAACAGTCGCCAAGAGTCGTCTGTGGAATTCGTCTTCACATGTGTGATATGGATTGCAGGACGATAGAAAATAATACCACTAAAATCTCAAGGACCCAGGAAAATAAATCACCAATCGTCACCATGGTCGCGATCTGCCACCACCAGCTCCGTCGACCAACCACTGGCCAGCATCAGGACACCACCTCCACAATGTCGCGCGCAACGGAGGATCTCCTCTACTCGCTGCGAACACCGGAGAGATAAAGAAGCAGCAGCTGCAACACAAATCTCTCACCAACCAATGCCCCCCCCCCCCCCCCCCCCCCCCCCCCCCCCCCCCCCCCCCCCCCCACACACACACACACACATCCAAAACCGTCCTCAAGAAAAATGCCATCATCATTCGACCTAGTCAGTTTTAGGGTTTCACATGGACCACCCGGGCATTAGGACACCGGTTGTAGCAAGGATACCCTTAACAAGGTCATAATGCAAGCAGGAACCACTGTCTCATCGCTGTGACTGCAACCACGCTGGCTTTCGCTGGCATCCTTAACTCCATAATCAATGGCCATCTGGTCCACTGCGCCGCACCGTCCCAAATCGGGTCTCCCGAGCACCGCAGCCACACCATGGACCACATCAGCCACCAGAAACATAGTCGCGCCGTCGCGTTGAACGACACATTCTACACCATGAGCTACGCCGAGAGAGCACCACCCCACAACTAGCATCCTAAGGGTCATCATATTAGGGAATGGGAACATTCTGGCCTCCAACCGCCGCCAGATCAAAGTCGAGTGCAATCGCTCCAAATCAGCTGCGTCGAGCAGCTCCACGGGATCTAGACGACCTGGCGATGCCTTGTCAGATAACAAACGGGGATCCTGGGAGCCACCATGCCACGCCGACGTTGTGCAATACATGTTGTCACTGCAACGGTTGTCCCACGCGCGGACTACACCAGCCGCCAGCCATGCCACCGGGAGAAGCCCCGCCGCTAGCGTCTGGCGTGTGGGATCTGGCCGGCGGCATCCTCCAATGATAGTGATGGGAAGGAAAGCTAGACGTGCAGTCGCCCATGCTGACAGTTTACCGCCCATGCCGCTCGGGAGAGCAACGTGAGGGGTCTTCACCAACCAGCTCACTGGCGATACAATCGGTGTTGGGGGCGGTTTTGCGCCCAGTCGTCGCCCCCAGGCGCCGAAATTGACCCACTTTGCAGCCCAATTTCGACGAATAAAGGCCCATATGGGCGAGAATAGGCCCATATTCGGCGTGGTTTCGCCGTGTCTCAGCGTTCAATTATCAACACAATTATTTCTTATCACATATTTCATTACAGAAAAATCAAATACTTCAACAAAATAGTACAACAACAAATAGTTCAATGCAAATTATATAGTTCAACAAATACAAACTCGTATTTCATCACATGGCGTCCCCTTGAGCCTCCATAGGTGCTCAATCAGATCTTTCTGCAGTTGATGATGCACCTGTGGGTCTCGGATCTCCTGACGCATACTGAGATAGGCAGTCCAAGTTGCCGGTAGCTGGTGATCAACTTCGGCTAGAGGACCCTGCCTGTAGTATGGTTCAGTGTCAAACACTGGGTCTTCTTGCTCGATCTCGATGATCATGTTGTGCAAGATGACACAGCAAGTCAAAATCTCCCACATTTGATCTTTGGACCAGGTCTGAGCGGGGTACCGAACAACAGCAAATCGAGATTGGAGCACACCAAATGCCCGCTCGACATCCTTCCTGCAAGCCTCCTGAAGCTTCGCAAACCAGGCGTTCTTGCCTCCTGCCACAGGGTTTGAGATCGTCTTCACAAATGTCGACCATCTCGGATAGATGCCGTCAGCTAGATAGTACCCCTTGTTGTATTGGTGCCCATTGATCTCGAAGTTCACCGGAGGAGAATGGCCCTCAACGAGCTTGGCAAATACACGAGAGCACTGTAGCATGTTGATGTCATTGTGAGTTCCTCGCATACCAAAGAAGGAGTGCCAAATCCAGAGGTCCTGTGTGGCTACCGCCTCAAGCACCACACTGCAACCGCCTTTGGCACCTTTGTACATCCCCTACCAACCAAATGGGCAATTCTTCCATTTCCAATGCATGCAGTCGATGCTTCCAAGCATCCCAGGAAATCCTCTTGCTGCATTCTGGGCTAGGATCCGAGCAGTGTCTTCCGCATTGGGTGTTCTCAAGTATTGTGGCCCAAACACTGCCACCACTGCCCGACAGAACTTGTAGAAACACTCTATGCTGGTGGACTCGGCCATGCGTCCATAGTCGTCGAGTGAATCACTGGGAGCTCCATATGCAAGCATCCTCATCGCTGTCGTGCACTTCTGGATGGAGGTGAATCCAAGAGCGCCAGTGCAATCCATCTTGCACTTGAAGTAGTTGTCGAACTCCCGGATGGAATTCACAATCCTGCGGAAGAGCTTTCGGCTCATCCGATAACGGCGCCGAAATGTTCTCTCGCCATGAAGTGGAGCATCGGTGAAGTAGTCGGAGTAGAGCATGCAGTAGCCTTGGAGACGATGCCGGTTCTTTGTTTTCATCCGCCCCGGCGCCGAGCCACCTCGCCGCGGCTTTTCATTGCTCGCCAGCAGCTGGGCGAGGGCGGCGAGCACCATGAGATGCTCTTCTTCCTGGACGTCGGCCGCGGCTTCCTCCTCTAGCAGCGCGGCGAGCTTTTCCTCCTCATCTGAGTCCATCGCCGGGGCAGGCAAAACGCCGAACACCTTATGCTCGGTGGGCGTGTACCCGCCGTTAAACCGCGCCTCCGCGGCCGGAAACGCCCAGCTGCTGTGGGAGGGGCTGCCGCGGCGAAGCGCTGCTATTTTCCGGTGGGGAATGGCTATCTAGCGGAGTAGGGCGGCGGCCGTCGCCGGAATATAGCTAGTGGTGGCCGAGGGCGCGGGGCGTGCGAGGCGAGTCGGGGGAAGAAAACCTTGACTTTTCCCCTGTCGGTGTGGGCCAGGCGTGCTTTTCCCTAGCGCCGGAGCCCCAACTGCTCCCCAGCGCGCCGGGTTCGGCCTGTGACCGTTGGGCGGAAAAAAGGTCCGAACCGGCGATTTTCGGCGTCCTGGGGGCGCGACTGGGCCGTTTTTTCGGCGCCGGCGCCGAAAAAGTGGCCTGGGGGGGCCTGTTGGGGGCGCGGCTGGAGATGCCCTAAGGTTCTTCCCAGTGCTCATGGTGTACAGGTGCTAAGGGTGCAACAGAGGCAAAAAAAAATGGTAAAGCCATACAAGACGAGATAAAGTATTATGATGACCCCAGAAAGAAAGGATACTAAGCGCGTGGACCTATGCAAAATGACCAACCATCCAATGCATGAAAGAGCTTAGTTATTAAAAAATTACTTAGCTACAAAAGATAAACACCTATGCATTGAAGAGATTGATTCCTAAGGTTTTTAACGTGCTTGGCATCCCACCTAAGAGCAAGTATAATAGGATGATGTAAGCAGGTTGTAAGGATTTAAATATTGTGTTATTGCTTAGTTGGAAGAGAGAGAAGAGGAGAGAGAAGGGAAGCGGGCTGTAGACTTACAGCCGGCTGTAAGTCGAGCTCTAAGAAGTTTTGTGAGAGTGAAAGGTGGGTCATATGTTGACAAAATAGTAATTGCTTATAGCCAACTATTATACGTGTTAGCTATTACATTGGCTGTAAATGACATAACAACATGTTATAGCCAGCAGTTGGCTATATTATTAACCATACTCTAAGTATCAATGCATTGGAAGAGGCCTATAAAAGGCCTAAATGCAATATGTTTCCAACACTACATGTTTTTTTTCCTAAAAAAAGAATCGGCCCGGCGCGTCATTAATTAGAGCACGTACAGCATAGCAGTTTAAAACCTCACGCAATTTACAATCAGCCCTTCGTGCAAAGCTTTCGTTTGCTACGAAGCTTAATAATTAGAGGATGCAAATGGAGGTCGTTCACCTCGGCGTAGCTCTCGTCTCCGCCGGCTTATGTATCGTGCTTCTTTCCAGCTGCAGCCGACGGCGCAGAGCGAACGAGCCGCCGGGGCCGTGGCAGCTGCCGGTGATCGGTAGCCTGCACCACCTCGTCGGGCAGCTCCCCCACCGCGCGATGCGTGACCTGGCCCGGCGCCACGGGCCGGTGATGCTCCTCCGGCTCGGCGAGGTTCCCACGCTGGTGGTGTCGTCCCGGGAGGGTGCTCGCGAGGTGATGAAGACCCATGACTTAGCGTTCGCGACGCGGCCCCTGAGCGCCACCATGCGCGTGCTCACCAACGGCGGCCGGGACATTGTGTACGCTCCGTACGGCGACTACTGGCGACAGCTCAGGAAGATCGCCGTCTCGGAGCTCGTATCGGCGAGCCGCGTGCTGTCCTTCCGCGCCATCCGTGAGGAAGAGGTCGCGGCCATGCTCCACGATGTTGCCGAGGCCGCGGCAGCCGGGCGCCCCGTGGAACTGCACACGCGCCTCTCGGCGCTCGTCACCGACATCAGGGTCCGCGTCGTCATGGGCGACAATCGGTTTAAGGAGGGCGACGCATTCCTCCGCACACTCGACCGCTCATGGAAGATCGCGGCCGGTTTCAACCCGCCGGACCTGTGGCCGTCGTCCCGGCTTGTGAACTATCTTAGCGGGGCCGTGGGCCGCGCCAAGGAGTGCCACGATACCGGGAACGGCATCGTCGACGCCATCATCCAGGAGAGACTTGAGAGGATGGTGCAAGGTCAGATTCAGAACGAGCACCCTGGCTTACTCGACGTTCTGCTAAGCATGCAGAAGGAGGGAAGGCTCGACATGGACGCCGTTAAATATGTCATCTTCGTAAGAACCCGCGACTACGTACTTTCGTGCATTCACCATCCGAAACCCAATAATGATAGACCTACGCAGAATCTACAAATGTTTACTTAACTTTTCAAACTATAATTCTCTTCCCCCGTGTCCCCTGAATTCAACGGGGTGGGCCCTTCATCCCTTGTTACTCCCTCCGTTTCTTTTTAGTCCACATATAAGGTTTGGTCAAAGTCAAGCAATATGAAATCAATATTATCAGATGCATCATGAAACATATTTTCATACTATATAATTTTAGTATTGTAGATGTTCATATTTTTTTATATAAATTTAGTCAAACTTTGTGTAGTTTGACTTTGACCAAATTTTATATGCGAAGTAAAAAGAAACGGAGCCATTATTACCAATCATAATCCTTCACATCAATTTTTTTGGGGTAAATCCCTCCACATCTGCTTGTTTGTAAAAAAAACTTTTATAGACGTAGCACTACTCTTTGAAACCCATATGTTGTTTTTTGGGAGGAAAAAAACAACAATACTTAGAAAAAGGTTATTAGTAGCTAGTTAGCACAGATCAAACAACCATTAGTGACTTCTTAAACTTTTTACCATCGTAATTACTCCCTGCTAGATAAATAATATAAAATCAATTCCCTGCTTGCATGCAGGACTTATTAACTGTCGGCAGTGAGGCCACGATCCTTGAGTGGGCGATCGCAGAGTTGATCAAGAACCCAGAGGTGATGCAAAAGGCGACCGTCGAGGTCCGACGTGCCTTCGAGGCCTGCGCCACAGTAGCGGAACATGCTCTGGGCGAGCTTTCGTACATGCACCTAGTCATTCGGGAGACGCTACGGCTGCACACGCCCACACCGCTGCTCGTCCCAAGGGAGTGCCGAGAGCCATGCCAGGTGCTTGGGTATGATGTGCCACAGGGCACGCAGGTGCTGGTCAATGCCTGGGCGTTGGCCCGTGACAAGCAGTATTGGCCGGACGCGCCGGACGAGTTTCACCCTGAGCGATTTGAGGGTGAGGCGACCGCGGTGGACTTCAGAGGCACCGACTTCTCCTTCCTGCCGTTTGGCGCCGGCCGTAGGATGTGCCCTGGGATAGCATTTAGCCTCGCCGACATCGAGCTTGCGCTCGCAAGCCTGCTATTTCACTTTGACTGGGAGGGTCCACCTCCGGATGAGCTCGACATGACCGAAGAGTTTGGCATCACGGTGCGCCGAAAGGCCGGCCTCCTGCTGCGCCCTGTCCTCCGGGTGCCCCTTCCAGGAGTGAGCAATGGAGATGCTTAGCACGATCACGGTTCAACATGCATGGTTAGAATGCATTGCACCTGCATGAGGTTGAATGAAAAATATCATTAGAAGAAAACTACCCATGCATCATATTAATAAATAAAAATTCCACGCATACATCTCTTGGTGTCTTAGTTTTAACATTGGTGTTTGTAGATATCGTTTGAAATCTCATTGGCACAAGCCCACGATTTGTGTTGGCCGTGTCAAACTCTGGGTTGTTTGTGAGCCATGTCCACATGCAGTATTTGTGTGTGTGTACATGTTATTTCCAGTCTTTTGTATTAATTCCATCCCAAACTGTAAGTCATATTTATATTGCCTTTCGTAAGTCAAACCACAAAGTTTATATAAAGGAAAGCATCGCCGTTAACAAAAGAAGTAAATATGTTTTAAGATGTACCTATTGGTACTGGTTTGTGCAAGTTTTCGATTTTTGTCTTTTTTTTGTTACCATAGTATGTCGATTGATGTTTCTCTCTTTTTTTATCAGGGAAAAAGTACTCCATGAATTCTATCTACTATATAGTAGCTTTTTTGGGTTCCTTTCTCGTAATTTTTTAGAGAATATTACTTCTTTATCATGTTTATATATTATTACAACCTCATTTGGTCCTGACATTCTTACTAGGTCGCCTATCCCATCATACACACATTTGTTATGTACATCATGCATGGCAAGACAAAAACAATGGTCGTTTGATACAAATTCAAAGGCAAATAAAAACATTAAAAAGTGGCCGCAATTTTTTAAGTTTCAAGCAACTAAGATATGGCCATTCTTTTTTTAGAAAAGAGAAAACTTTTTAGAGCAATTAAAGATTTGGATACTTAGATTAGTGTGGTGTGAGCCTTGGAAATATTCAGCCTAAGGATGTCTCTAACTGATCCGCAAAAAAACAGTATCCAAGGATATTTTTTTGCTCTTCTCCAAAAGGTTACGTAAAACTGCTTACCCATATTTTTTTTTGAGAAAAAGCCCAGCCTGCAGTTATATTACCACTGAGGAGATAATACAATCCTCCATGAGGAGGGGTTTAAGAGTGAGGGGGACATCTCCTATACATTCATAATCTCCATGTATTCTAGCAAGAGCGGCAAGCTCATGTGCTAGGTTGTTGCTGGATCTTCTCACGGCTTTGATGGTGACTTCACTGAACATTTTCATGAGGTCCCTACTGTCCGTGACAAGGGGGAAAAGGGCAGACTGATTGTGTACTTTGAAGTCCAGTAGTGCTGGAATGGATGCACAGTCCGTTTCCACACATAAAGGTCCGAGGTAAATTTTACTTACAACAGAGAGTCCGTGTAATATCGCAGCTAGTTCGGCTTCTTCCGGATCTTTGCACGATTGCAGACAATTTCCACCTGAGACCGCAACAAGCCTCCTGTAGTCTCTGACTATGAATCCAGCTGCGGACTCCCCCGTGCTCGGTATGAATGATGCATCAGTATTCAGCTTCCAGGTACCTGCAGTCGGAGGGGCCCATTGGCCCCTGGATGAACACCGCCTCACAAGTTGAGCTGGAGCTGATTGCTCTGCATGGCACTCGTCTCTGTCATTGACGGGCAGGCCATTAATCTGTCCCAACCCCGTGGCTTGCTTCCCTTTCTTAATTTTCTCACGCTTACCCTCTTCTTTGTTACTTCCGTGATGTTCCACCACTTGAACATTGGCCATATTATCCGTGTGTCGTCTTTCTCCTAGACTGATTTCATCCGCATATTTAACCAAGAATTGGACTGACTGACCCACCATTGCCCTGCCTTTTGCATGGATGCAGTCATCCCTTAGCCACCATGCTCGCCATAACAACAGGAGCACATTTCTGCGTACTACAGGAGTACATGAGCCCAGGAGGTTTTGTAGCCAATCATTTCCTGTAAAACGAAAACTGTCTTCTGAAGGTAGTTCCCAGACTGACCTCATTTCATGCCTAAGCGCTCTGGCTTTTGTGCATTCAATCACCGCATGGAATTCATTTTCAGTCTTGCTCCCACATATGTTGCATATGTTATCAATTTCCAGGGTTCTTTTCCACTTGTTTTCCTTTGTGGGAAGAGTTTCTGTGGCTACTCGCCAAGCAAAAATCCTAACCTTCTCCGGGACTTTTGCCTTCCAAATGTACTCCCATATGCATCTATTATCAGCTTCAACACCAGAACTACAAGCTGGTGGTAAGGCCTGTTGTTTGAGCTGAGTTCCCAACTTATATGCACTCCGCACGGAGAATATTCCAGATTTTTCGCCGTGCCATGCAACACAGTCGTCGGCATCCCTCCTTGGAATTTTGATCTTACATATTTCATCTGCATCGAAACTGTGAAACAGTTGGTGTATCAGGGCCTCATCCCATTCTTTGGCATCATGTTTCATGAGTTGATTCACCCATCTCAATTTTGACCTCCTCTTAAATTCAGTAACCTTGAGGCCGCTCTTTCTAGGGACCCATTGGTCTCTTTGGATTTGGATTTGTTTCCCATTTCCAACTCTCCATATCAGTCCTTTCTTCAATAGCTCCAGCCCATGTTCAATTCCTCTCCATGCCTGAGAGGCATCTGACGCAAACACTGTGTCCAGAAGCTTACCTTTAGGATAGTATTTTGATTTTAGGACACGGGCACATAGGCTATTTGGCCGTTGGAGGAGGCGCCAACCTTGCCTGGCAAGAAGAGCTTGGTTGAAAATTTTCATATCTCGAAAGCCGATCCCTCCTGCTCTTTTGGGCTTTATCATTTGCTCCCATGCCATCCAATGAACTTTCCTATGCCCTTCCTCCTCTCCCCACCAGAACTCTCTAATCAGTCCCTCATACTTGTCACAAAAACCCACCGAGAATTTGAAAACCCCCATGGCATATGTCGGAAGAGCCTGGACCACCGACTTCACATTCACCTCCTTCACAGCAAAGGACATATGTCTTCCATCGCAATCGTTGCATTTTTTCAGAAATTTGTCCCTGATGGGCTGGAATTTTGCATCTTTCATTCTCCCTTCCGGGGTTGGGAGACCCAAGTATTTGCTTTCGAAAGTAGATGTCTCACACGCAAGGATATCTTTAATTTCCTGCTGAAGTGTATTAGGACAGTGCTCACTAAATAAGATAGAGCACTTACTGTTACTTAGGAGCTGCCCCGTGCATTTTTGGAACATGGATAGAGCTCCTTTCACCACTCTAGCTTGTTCTCTGGTGGCTTTGAAAAATACCAAACTATCATCTGCAAAAAGAAGATTAGAGATCCCAGGGCTATTGCGAGCCACTTTTACAGGAGAGATGCATCCACCTCGAACCTCCCTGTTAAAGATTGTAGCCAGCCCATCAGCAATAAAGAGGAACAAATATGGGCTCAAGGGATCGCCTTGTCTGAGTCCTCTTGTAGGAATGAAGGCCTCTAACATTTCCCCATTCATTTTCACTTGGAATTGGACTCCTTACTGCTTACCCATATTTCATCATATTGATTATATCTATCCTCCAATTGTGCAAATGGACTACAAATAATCTCTACAACTGATCAAATAAAAATTAAAACATTTTCCACCATTCACCAGACATTTGAAGCCATGCACCTATCTAGAGGTTAGATTGCACACGCCGACAAAGATCAGACATGCGCGAGCGGCTGCTGCACACCAAGACTTGTCTAATAATTATTTTAAGTTAGAATTTTCATTTATTTTACGTTACATTTTCTGCCAAACCTTGTTTTGCCTTTTTTGCAACACAATGTGGATAAGGATTCCCCGACCATTCCTGATCGAGATTAACCTCTGGATGACCCAAAACACCATCCGAGATGAAGGACGGGTCCATCATGTTGGAAAAACGTAGTAGAAAACAAACAAATCACCCTATGAACACCCAACACTAGTGCAGGCGACTGCTATACAAAGGGTTTTTACCCCCTTTCCGCGACAGAGTAATAAACCGTCCCTTGCCTGTGTTTGCGATAGGGGGGAGGGGTCCATTTCACACAAGTCAGAAACCGCCAGCGATAGGTCCTCTGGTCACACACGCGGAGCAAAAAGAGCTCGTATGCGATCGGCCGAGCCATCGCACACAATTATACAGGCTCAAACGTTTCCGTTCGTATATACAACACACACAATTTTCTGCATCACATCGTCTATGATAGTGTTGTCATAGCAGACAATATTTATAATTTTATCGTTTGTGTTATTGAATGCATCACGCACGGTGCCTAGAAAAAATTGTGTGGCACAGATTGTCCATCACACACACTTTTTATGTGGAAAAAGTTTGTGCAAGATGGCCTAAGGAAAAGAGTTGTCTAGAGGAAGTCGTCTGTGATATTTCATTGATCCAACACGTTTACTTCCCAGAAATTGTGTGGGTTGTCTGAGATCATCGCCCACGGTGTTGTCTCAGTAACCATCTGCAATATAAAAAACCCAATAAGCAGGCTAATTGGCCTGTTATTCTTAATCCATTTATTAATCAAATTAAAATTTCATATTAAACACATAATATATTTCATTTTCATATTACGGCAACCAGAATTTTATAACTGAAATACATCAGAGTATAACATCATATAGCTTCAGCACTTAGTTACACCATATAGGCATATAGCTAGCTACCACATTACATAACAACACCAAGTTTCACATGCAACATCTGAAACCTTTGGAAATTAGCATCATAGATGGTGGATAGACAGATGAATCTCATCTAGAAACTGCTGAAGCGGAAGGCGAATATTGGGCCTTCAATGATGTCCAGTGCCTTTGGATGATTGACCGGCCATCATTCGTGCTCTTAAGAAAGATTTCAATATTATACCGTGGGTGTTGTATGAATACCTTCCTGGACTCTTGACAATACATGTCTGTTCGAGATGTAACATCGGTGAACTCCTTTAGAAAGACCTCAAAAAAATATATTCATAAATACCTTCTCTAAATTTTAAAATGGCGCAGAGGAATAAAAAAAGGTATAAGAGTTAGTACCATCATGCAAGTGACTGATGTCTTCTTCATTGTGCAGACAAAAAATTTGTTGTTTTTCGTCACTAGTTTCTTTATCATAACAATCTTTTTGAGTTTGTTGACTTAAGTAATATTCCTAGACATCTCATTTCCCCATATACAAGATGGGTCGAATAGTGGGTCAAAACCTCTGATAGCAGGACCTACATGTGCAACACCAAATTGTTAAAAACCTAAATATTAGAATGGTTCTTGCAATTGCACGATAATGTGCAATTAGCCAAAGGACCGTGCATGTGCAAACCTCGATGGTAAACCTCAGTGTCACCCATTGTTTCCTTACAACATATATAAGGTAGCATACTATCAGTAAAATATGTTGATGAAATATAAACACATTGCAAAGTCAGCAAATTTATTTGAGCCACATGGAAAAGTCAGTTATCCAAACCAAGCATACATAAGAAATAAAAATATAGCAATTGTATATGTTTCTCATGTATTCAGTACAACCAAATTCGATTTATTTCTCACATGCATAACAATATAAAATTGTACCCACAACAATTGAACATCGCATTGCAGAATTCAACAAAACAGTTAACTGAACACCACAACAAATGAACCAAACAGTTACATAAGCACAACATTGCACAATAGAACATAATAGAAGATTAGATGGTTAACTAAACCAAACATGCTTAACAAATTGAAAATATAGCAATTGTATATGTTTTTCATGTATTTAGTACAACCAAATTCGATTTATTTCTCACATGCATAACAATACAAAATTGCACCCACAAAAATTGAACATCACATTACAGAGTTGAAGCAACCCGTTAACTTAATATAACGACACATTAAATGAGCACCACATTACACAATATATAGAACATATATTCTAGAGGATCAGATTGCATATTAACATTACATAGGACAATTCACTAGAATTTGTAAAGGAAAGGCAGGAGCAGCACATGCAACAGGTAAGCCGAACATGCTTAACCGTTGTAGCTAGCTAGCTGAACATAGGTCCTTATAGTAAGCTAAAAAATAAGCTACTCCTCATCATCGGAGATATCGATGACGATTGGCTCCTTAGACTTGGAAGAGGGCGAGGCCTCCACATTGTGGGTGCCTTCCTTGTAGTGATGAGTCGTTTGAGCTGCTCTGGGAACCAACCTGTTGACTCTGAAGTTGAGTTAAGCACGGGCACGTTGAGAAAAACACCTCGTAGTCTTCACTGAAGCACCGTGATTAATATATGCCATCAGAAGCCCCGTGCTAGAATTTTACAACTTTTGGAGTTGTTTTGCTATTTTGCGGCATTAATTGAATTTTCGGCAAGTAAAAAAGGCAATAAAATTTTGGCCATGCTAATGAGGTCGGAAATGTTCGAAACTTTGCACGACGTCTTCATTGGACACCTGTAGGCTGTGGTAAAAAATTGAAATTGTTACGACAAAAACCTGAAGCGCATCATGTAGAAATAGGACACTCTACCACCAAGTGTAAGGTTTTCGAACGTGAACCTCACACACGGATAAACTTTGAAAAATATTTTGAACTTGAATCTTTTTCCATAAGTTATATATGTCATTTTTAAATATTTTTATATACGTCAGTGGAAGCCCCGTGTTAAAATTTTATAACTTTCGGAGTTGGTTTGCTACTTTTGTGGCATTAACTGAATTTCCGGCCGCTAAAAAAGCCAATAAAGGAGTGTGGCGGGCACTATGGAATGCCCGCCACTCCTAACTTATGGATTTATAGTTTTTTCGCGCAGGTGACTACATTTTATCTATGGCAGGTATCTTTATTGCCCGCCACTGCTAACATCGGGATATAAAAAAATAGGAAATTTGAGAGGGTCATCCCACAATACCTGTGGCGGGCACTTTTTGTGCCCACCACTGTAACCCGCGGTAGCAGTGGCGGGTGCACAACTTCATCCACCAATGCCCAGTTTGAACAAGCAAGCAAAATTTTGGGGAGTCTAGCAGTGGCAGTCGTTCCTACTTCCCCGCCACTGCTAGTCTCTCAACACTGGCGGGTGCGCTTTTGCACCCGCCACTGTTGCGTTTCAAAATTTGCAGTGACGGGTTCCTCGTTGTGCCTGCCAATAATTTGAGTTCACCTATAAGACCTTTCCCAGTAGTGTGATATAATATACTATTAGTTTTTGTTGATAAGAAAATAGCTCTCTTAATCATGACCTGAGCTACATTTTTCTTAGTATTGACTTCTTCAAGTTTACAACCTTTGTATGGATATGTATTTGAATCCACATTTCAAATTACAAATAAGGGTTCTTCGTTTCAGTTTTTTCTAATATGTAATTGGAGTTTATCTTGTGCAACAACATTGAAAATAGGTGACTGTTTGAACCTGAGCCAGAAACTCTTCCACAAACTCACAATGCTTTCAAATCTACAAAAATGATTCGCCTAGGTCTGTATTTTGCAATTATCATCTTCTAGTAGTTTTGGTTGTTGATTTTCTTTTTTTATAAGTTTGATTTTCTTTTTATGCTGCGTGTCTTGTCATTTTCTATCCTCCTTTGGAATAGCCCTAGCATCAACGAGGCCAGACGATTCATAACAAGAAGAAATGGTTCATGCCAGTATGTCACACATGTTCAGAGCAAAAAAATCATCAAAATTTTCTGGCATTTGTAATGTTCAGTTTTTAGCAAATGATCCTATGTTGTGGTTACATGTATCCTATAGTGAAGAAACAACAACCTGTATCATGTAGCATGTATGTGATCATGTGTAGCATGTAGCATGTATCCTGGAGCTTTTGTGTTAATTCTGATGTTGTATACTTGTATGTGACTCTTAAGTGGGATCCCACTTAAGCCCACTTATCTCATCAAACTTTTAGTGGGTTGTTCCTTACTTCCCACCAAGAAGCAACGAGACTAAGTGGGTTTGTGGTGGGATGCCCACCTATAGTCCGACCCACAGGGTGAATGACAAGACTCACTGGTATGTTTGTGAAACAATCTATCTAAAATCATTATTCCATCGTGAAATTTCATACACCATCTATCGGGCATTGACAAAGTATCATTACAATACCCTTTTCATGTCTTCTAAAAAATAATCTTTTCCAACATCTAATGACATAATTTTGACAAAGGAATAAAATTATAGTTTATACTTAATTTTTATGCTTATTAATAACTCATGTTTATGATGTCACAGTCATAGCTTACATAACCCGCAAAAAAAATCATAGCTTACATATTCTTGATAACATCTTATAAATAGTTAGATGGTAATGGTGTTAATGATTAATGATTGTTCTTATGCAAAAATTTTAATGTTTATAATTGAAAATGTGCAAGTATAGAAATTTTGAAATATTGTTTGCAAGACAAGATACGTTAGATTTTTTCTGATACATTTCAGCTCAGGAAGTTATTTAAATCCAATCCCATAACTGTGATAAAAAATGCAAATGCATATTTTCATGGATTAATTTTGTCACCCCACATGACCATAGTGTATATCTGTTTTTGTGTGTATTCTTAAATATCATTGTAGAGATGTCTAAAGCGTATATTCTTATAAATGTCTTTATAGTGTTTTCCAGTTTATGTTTAGGTATAAGTCACTCGCCCTCCCTCCCTATGTATTTTTTGCAACAATGACTCCTGACATCATAGGGTCGCCATGTCATAGGATAAATCCATATATGCAAATGATTTGCCTCCTTATTGTATCTAGACTCTCCCATTACATCACTAAAACTTTGAGGTGCTTACGACCTAGGGGATTAACACCTCCAGCATGCCTCCATGGACCAATGAAGCACCAATGGCTTGAGAAAGCCCATGGAAGAATATATACGGACTGCCGGTTCCACCATTGCCTTATGTATTAAAACACACCTTATTTTACTACTCATTTGTTGCCCATCCTTGCACTAAAACTCCCCATATCATGTTTATTGAGCCATTCTTATGTCTATTTTGCATAATTACTGGTTTACATGCTTTTAGTCTGAGCATTGCATAATCCTTATTTTTGATAGATTTATTAGTTTATTTCATACGTATTTTACGTGTATGTGTTTTTAACTCTCATGGACTTAACATGATGAATAGAGCCAAGTTGAGATTAATCCAGAGAATTTACAAGCACGAGACGCAAGAGCATTGTAGTGTTTGATGAATGAATGTCACACTATCCCCAAATTGATGATCCAATCCTACGGGTGGGGGTGGTCGCCTATATGAATCCAGCGACCTCAACATCACATCAAATGGAGTCTGGTGAAGAAATGGAGGCCAAAACACTAAGCATTGTGTAGTGCCTTTAGCAATTGTACCAACATCTGTACTAGCTCATTTGAGACATGAAAACCGCAACACATTTCCATTTGAACACTGATTGTACCATGGTTGTATCCATGTATTTGGAAGAAGGTAAGGAAGTTTTTGGGAAGTGATACGTCCATTTTGCATCATGCTTTTATATTGATATTTATTGTATTATGGGTTGTTATTACATATTTTGGAACAATACTTATGCCTTTTCTCTCTTATTTTACAAGGTTTACATGAAGAGGGAGAATGCTGGCAGCTGGAATTCTAGACTGGAAAAGGAGCAAATCTGAGAGACCTATTATGCACAACTCCAAAAGTCCTGAAAACTTATAGAGAATTATTTTGGAATATATAAAAAATATTGGGCAAAAAAAGTACCACAGGTGACCCACAGGTAGCCACAAGGGGGGGGCGCCCTACCCCTGTGGGCGCCCCCCTGGCTTATGGGCCCCCTGGCAGGCCTCCAGTGCCCATCTTCTGCTATATGATGTGTTTTGACCTGCAAAAAATCAAGAGAGAGCTTTCGGGACGAAGCGTCGCAGTCTCGAGGCGGAACTTGGGCAGAACCAATCTAGGGCTCCGGCGGAGCTATTCTGCCGGGGAAACTTCCCTCCCGGAGGAGGAGATCGAAGCCATCGTCATCACCAACGATCCTCTCATCGAGAGGGGGTCAATCTCCATCAACATCTTCACCAGCACCATCTCCTCTCCAAACTTTGTCTCAAAACCTCATATTGGTACCTGGGGGTTGCTATTAGTGTTGATTACTCCTTATAGTTGATGCTAGTTGGTTTATTCGGTGGAAGATCATATGTTTAGATCCTTAATGATAATTATTACTCCTCTAATTTTGAACATGAATATGCGTTGTGAGTAGTTACATTTGTTCCTGAGGACATGGAAGAAGTCTTGTTATAAGTAATCATGTGAATTTGGTATTCGTTCGATATTTTGATGAGATGTATGTTGTCTTTCCTCTAGTGGTGTTATGTGAACGTCGACTACATGACACTTCACCATTGTTTGGGCCCAAGGGAAGACATTGGGAAGTAATAAGTAGATGATGGGTTGCTTCATAAGGGGGTGATTTGGATCCATATGTTTCATGCTATGGTTAGATTTATCTTAATTCTTCTTTCGTAGTTGCGGATGCTTGCAGAGGGGTTAATCATAAGTGGGAGGCTTGTTCAAGTAAGGACAGCACCCAAGCACCGGTCCACCCACATATCAAATTATCAAAGTAACGAACGCGAATCATATGAGCATGATGAAAACTAGCTTGACAATAATTCTCATGTGTCCTCGGGAGTGCTTTGCTTTATATAAGAGTTCGTCCAGGCTTGTCCTTTGCTACTAAAAGGATTGGGCCACCTTCCTGGACCTTTGTTACACTTGTTACTTGTTACCCATTACGAATTATATTATCACAAAACTATCTGTTACCGATAATTTCAGTGCTTGCAGAGAATGTCTTGCTGAAAACTGCTTGTCATTTCCTTCTACTACTCGTTGCGTTCAATACTCTTACTTATCGAAAGGACTATGATAGATCCCCTATACTTGTGGGTCATCAAGACTCTTTTTTGGTGCCGTTGCCAGGCAGTGAAGCGCCTTTGGTAAGTGGAATTTGATAAGGAAACATTTATATTAGTGTGCTGAAGTTTACTGTCACTTGTTGCTACGGGAAGTAATCCTTTGAGGGGTTTGTTCAGGGTATCTTTACCCCGACCGGAAGAGCAAAGAGTTGCCTCTCAACCTACTGTACTTATTGAAAATATTTATTGTGAAATTATATCGGGTATGATAGAGAAACTGATAACTAATCCTTATGCAGGAGATGGAACATTACATCCTGATATGCATCTTGGAATTGCTCTATTTTCGATTCATCCGCCGCTGGCTGATGCGTTTGGTTGGCCGAAGCTAGCTAGCTCACGGATAGCCGAAGGATTCTGCACCTTCCATACACAATCGACGGAATGATCTACTACTATGCAAGATGATTTTGCTGATATACAGGGGGTATACTAGATCACTACACAAGTGTTGAAACAAAAATATGTCTGCTTTCTCATGCTCTCAGGCCATCTCCATCGCTGGGTATTAAGGGACAGCGCCATGATAAGTTTCCTTGTTGATGGGCAGTTGGGCCCTCCAATCCTGGTGACGGGATAAGTTTCCCTCTCTAACATCGAGCTTATATGGCAATTTTGCATATGTAGAGAAGAGAGACATGAAAAAGTGTGAGAAATGAGCCCTCATGCAAGAGCCAAGCTACATGCGTATTCCTAGGTAGGTGCAATAAATATTAATAAAAAGATAAAGAGAAGGTGAAAAAAATAGTACTCTTATAGCCAATCTTATAACTAGACTTATTGTATGAATAACTATAAGTGATAACTATATATGACATGCCAACAATATATAGCCAACAGTTGGCTGTACTATTAACAATGCTCTAAGTGCCTCCCCCCTCCCCCTCGGCAAGACCTACAGAAGCCCACATATGGACTCCTCCAGGAGTCCTCCCTGCAGTAACCACTCCCCTGATTTTCAATGCATAGGTCCCACCCTCTTCGGATTTCCAAATAAGATTTGACAGGTCAATCCGTAACATGATTTGGCATAAGTGTACCATCTCCCCCCTCCCTATTTTCTAGATCACTAGCTACTAGCCACGGGCCGGTGATGCTCCTCCGGCTCGGCGAGGTGCCCACGCTGGTGGTGTCCTCCCGGGAGGGTGCTCGCGAGGTGATGAGGACCCACGACTTGGCGTTCGCGACGCGGCCCCTGAACGCCACCATGCGTGTGCTCACCAATGGCGGCCGGGACATTGTGTTCGCTCCGTACGACGACTACTGGCGCCGGCTCAGGAAGATCGCCGTCTCAGAGCTCATGTCGGCGAGCCGCGTCCTGTCCTTCCGCGCCATCCGCGAGGAGGAGGTCGCCGCCATGCTCTGCGATGTCGACGAGGCCGCGGCAGCCGGGCGCCCGGTGGAGCTGCACACGCGCCTCTCGACGCTCGTCACCGACATCAGGGTCCGCGTCGTCATGGGTGACTATCGGTTTAAGGAGTGCGACGCATTCCTCTGCACACTCGACCGATCCTGGATATCGCGGCCGGTTTCAACCCGCCGGACTTGTGGCCGTCGTCCGGGCTTGTGAGCTATCTTAGCGGGGCCGTGGGCCGCGCCAAGGAGGTGCCACGATACCGGGAACAACATCATCGACGCTATCATCCAGGAGAGACTCGAGAGGATTATGGAAGGTCAAATTCAGAGCGAGCACCTTGGCTTGCTCGACGTTTTGCTAAGCATGGAGAAGGAGTGAAGGCTCGACATGGACGCCGTCAAATATGTCATCTTCGTAAGGACGCGCGACTACCTACTACTGTGCTTAGTAATTAGTCACTGTTAGATACATTCATTTGAGCAATAAGTAATTCGGCACAGAGAGAGTACTGATAGAAAATCAATGTTTCGTTTATGCCTGCAGGACATATTAACCGTCGGCAGCGAGGCGACAATCCTCCAATGGGCGATCGCAGAGTTGATCAAGAACCCAGAGGTCGTGCAAAAGGCAACGGTCGAGGTCCGACGCGACTTCGAGGACCATGCCACAGTAGCGGAACACGCTTTCAGCGACCTTCCGTACATGCACCTAGTCATCCGGGAGACCCTTCGCTTGCTTACTCCCACACCGTTGCTCATCACACGGGAATGTCAAGAGCCATGTCAGGTGCTCGGGTACGATGTGCCACGGGGCACACAGGTGCTAGTCAATGTCTGGGCGTTGGCCCGTGACAAGCAGTACTGGCATGACGCGCCGGACGAGTTCCGGCCCGAGCGATTTAAGGGTGAGGCGACAGCAGTAGACTTTAGGGGCACCGACTTCTCCTTCCTACCATTTGGCGCCGGTCGGAGGGTGTGCCCTGCGACGTTTAGCCTCGCCGACATCAAGCTTGCTCTCGCAAGCCTGCTATTCCATTTTGACTGGGAGGGTCCACCCCCGGATGAGTTCGACATGACCGAGGAGTTTGGCATCACGGTGCGCCGGAAGGCCGGCCTCCTGCTGCGCCCTGTCCTCCGAGTGCCCCTTCCTGGAGTAGGCAATGGAGATGGTTAGCACGATCGCGGTTCGACATGCATGGTGAGAGTGCATTGCACTTGCATGATCTTGAATAAAAACATTATCATTAGAATAAACTATGCATGCATCATGTTAATAAATAAAATATTTCCACGCATACATATGTTCGTGTGTTAGTTTTGATCTTGTTTTTTTTTCTTGCGAATCAAGAGCTTCATTAATTAAACAGCAGCATTACAATCTTTCTGCAGGCAATCAACGAAAAAACTAGGGATATAGTTGACCCATAAACATGTACGCCTTTCAAATATCGTTTGAAATGTCATTGGCAGAAGCCCAAGGTTTCTGTTGGCCGTGTCAAACTCTGGGCTGTTTCCGGGTCATGTCCACATGCAGTATTTCCGTGGATATATGTGTTATTTCTAGTATTTTATATTAGCTCCATCCCAAAATGTAAATCATATTTATATTTGTTTTTTAAGTCAAACCACCAAGTTTATGTAGAAAGAAAGCATCACCGTTTATGAAAGAACAAAATATATTTTGAGATGCATCTATTGGTATTGGTTTCTGCATGTTTTCATTTTTTGTCATTTTGTTTTTGTTACCATAGTATGTGGTTGTTGTTTCTCTTTCTTTTTATCAACGAGAAACTACTCCATGAATTCTTCTACTGTATAGCAGCTTTTCTTTGTTCCTTTCTCGTATAAAGAATGTTTCTTTTTTATCATGTTTAGATATTGTTACAACCCCTTTTGGGCCTAACAGTCTAACACTAGGCAAACTTTGAACACAACTTACATCACGGTCCATCAGTTTTGAGGCGAAAGAAGCTCCCATTTGCATAAGCAAATAGGCTGTCCTGTGCGAGGAGCAAGCTCGATTGAGCGGTCCTTGGCGGCGCGACGGAGACAATGGCCTGCGGCCCCACTTGAGCACAGATTCTTGGGTTGTTGGGTAAAAGCTTAGGCCGGCGCCCGACATCGGCACGTGAACCCGTCGAACGGTGGCGTCCTATAGCGCCAAACTGACGGGATAAAGAGTATCTCAAGCAGTGCCCCCAACAGGTCTCTCTTATGCGATTTTTTCGGTGCCGGCGTCGAAAAAACGTCTTAGTTGTGTCTTCAGAACGTCGAAATCTGCCGGCTCGGTCCGTTTTGGGCCCGGAGATCGCAGGCCGAACCCGGCGCACCGGGGGGCTCTTGGGGGCTCCGGCGCAAGGCAAAAGCACGTCTGACCCACACCGTCAGGCGAAAAATCAAGTCTTTCTCTAGATTCGCCTCTCACCCCCCCCGCGCTCGGCCGCTAACCGGCTGATCCCGGCGCCGCCCACCGCCCGCCACCGCTAGATAGACCATCCCCGCCGGTAAAGAGCAGAGGTTTCGCCGAGGCAGCCCCTCCACCAGCAGCTGGGCGATTTTTCCGGCGTTTCCGCCCGCGGAGGGGCAGTGTAGCGCTGGGTACGCGCTCATCGCGCCCGCGAGGTGTTCGGCGACTTGCCTGCCTCGGCAATGGACTCGGACGACGAGGAAGCGCTCGCCGCGCTGCTGGAGGAGGAAGCCGAGGCCGATGTCCAGGAAGAGGAACATCTCATGGTCCTCGCCACCCTCGCCGGCCTGCTGGCGAGCAATGAAAAGCCGCGACGAGGTGGCTCGCCGCCGGGGCAGATGAAAGCAAAGAACCAGCATCGTCTCGAAGGCTACTGCATGCTCTACTCCGACTACTTCGCCGACGCTCCATTGCACGGTGACAATACATTTTGGCGCCGTTATCGAATGAGCCGAAAGCTTTTCCTCAGGATTGTGAATTCCATCCGGGAGTTCGACAGCTACTTCAAGTGCAAGAAGGATTGCACCGGCAAACTTGGATTCACCTCGATCCAGAAAGTGTACGACAACGATGAGGATGCTTGCATACGGAGTTCCCGGTGATTCACTCGACGACTATGGGCGCATGGCCGACTCCACCATTGAGTGTTTCTACAAGTTCTGTCAGGCAGTGGTGGCAGTGTTTGGACCGCAATACTTGCGAACACCCAATGCGGAAGACACTGCTAGGATCCTAGCATAGAATTGTGACGCCCTCGATTTAATCATACACTAATCATACGCGCAAACGTGTACAATCAAGATCAAGGACTCACGCGAAGATATCACAACACAACTCTAGACACAAATTAAAATAATACAAGCTTTATATTACAAGCCAGGAGCCTCGAGGGCTCGAATACATTAGCTCGAATACACAAGAGTCAGCGGAAGCAACAATATCTGAGTACAGGCATAAGTTAGACAAGTTTACCTTAAGAAGGCTAGCACAAAAGTAGCAACGATCGGAAAGGCAAGGCCTTCTGCCTGGGAGCCTCCTAGCTACTCCTGGTCGTCGGCGGTCTCCACATAGTAGTAGGCATCGACGGTGGCATCTGGTTCCTGGGCTCCGACATCTGGTTGCATCAACCGGAAAGAAGAAGAAAGGGGGAAAAGGGGAGCAAAGCAACCGTGAGTACTCATCCAAAGTACTCGCAAGAAAAGATCTACACTACATATGCAACATTATCAAAAGAAGGCTGTATATATGGACCGGGCTGCAGAAATGCCAGAATAAAGGGGAGAGCCTAGTCCTATCGAAGACTAGCATCTTCTGGAAACCACCATCTTGCAGCAACAAGAGGGAGTAGAGTAGCATAAAGTAAAGTAGTAGTGGTGTTATCAACCTCGGCCAGAGATCCTTTCTCGACTCCCTGCGAGAAAGCAATCCCAGAGCCATACTATCCATTTCTCATATCCATGTCTCATCTTAAGTATCCAGTTCTAGTTGTATCAATCGGGATACAACTCCAAGTGTCCGTTACCGTAGGACAGACTATCGATAGATGTTTTCTTCCCTGCAGGGGTGCACCAACTTACCCACCATGCTTGATTAACTCCGACCGCACACACTTTCTAGGTCATGCCCGACCTCGGCCAAACAATACGCCGCAACCCGACCTATGCTTAATAGAGAGGTCAGCACGCCGGACTAAACCTATGCCCCCAGGGGTCATGGGCCATCTCCCCAGGAACTCCTGCACGTTGCGTACGCGGCCGGTGAGCAGACCTAGCTACCTCCTTTAAAAAGGTAGGTGCTTACCAGTCCAACCCGGCGCTCACCGCTCAGTCGCTGACGTCTATTAAGTTTCGGCTGATGCATACGATGCAGAACGCCCATACTATGCCCACGTGATGGTTAGTGCTATCAGGCCAGAGGCCCCTCAGATCAAATATCCAAATCGTAGTGGATTAGGAACGCGCGGTAACAAGCAGAGACTCACGAAAGATGTGACCCCGTCGCCCCGTCTCGAGGACTTGCGGCAAGGGCTAGGAATGCCCGGCCATGCCTCGTAATTATCTCGCGGGCACCCTTCAGGTCAACCCGTCTCCACATCACTCGCGGGTACCCCTCAGGGTCGACCCGCCTTTCCAAGTAGTAGTGGTAAAGTCCAAGTATCCGTGTGTCCAAACATCAAGGGGAAAACCCGAGGAATCACCCCCGACGAATTCCACTCGATGTAATCATCAAGGTGAACGTAAGAGGGACCACCCTCGAGGTTCACACTTGAGGGGTTACACGATAGAGTCGTATCGAAAGTGGTTAAGGAGGAAATCACCCTCGATGACCACGACCAAATAGCTACACTACAGGGTTAACATCAGAAGTGCTGTAGAGGTCTCACCCTCGGCACTCGATGGTAACCCAGTAGTGTCGAGCAACTAAGGGGAAAGTGATGTGCGGTGCCGGGGCCTGATCCCGTTGATCGGGTCTTCAATGATGAAGCAGGGGCAACAAGGACAAGGTGGGGGTCACTAATGGATCACTACCAACCTATATTAAGCAGTTTAGGATAAGCAGGTAAGTATCAATAAGCAGGTTACAAAAGCAGGCTATGCATCAGAATAGGAGCAAACAATTACAGTAGCAAAATCTAATGCAAGCATAAGAGAAAGGAAATGGGCGATATCAGGATGATCAAAGGGGGGGCTTGCCTGGTTACTCAGACAAGAAGGAGGGTCGTCGGTGACGTAGTCGATCACGGCGGCATCGGCAGCTGTCACGGGGTCTACCGAAAAGAAGAGGGGGGAGAAACAGTAAATACATAGCAAGCAAGTGCATAACAGGACAACAGGCAGAGCTAGACGTGTTCTAACGCGGTGCTACACATTACCGGCGAAGGGGATAACATCCGGGAATGTTTTCCCGAAGTTTGGCATTTTCGGACAAACAAATCAGAGGGGAAAGGTTCGATGTTCTCTATGCTAGGGATGTGTGGCGGACGAACGGACCGCGTATCCGGATACGTCTCGTCGTTCTGAGCAACTTTCATGTATAAAGTATTTCCATCCGAGCTACAGATTAGTTTCTATTAACTTCCAAAGTTTTTAAACATTTTCTGGAATCTCTGAAAATTGGCTAAGTCCTCAATTTTAAACATCACTTCGTTGTTTTGCAAAGGCTATAGCTAGCATTCTGTACATCCTTTGAATTAGTGCCTTATATCAAATCTGGGCACTCTGCTGTGATCTACATGACAGTCTCAGGTCCATCTACATTAGTGTCCATTTGCTTGACCAAATATTTGTTTGAAAAGTGCTACTGGATGTCAATTCCAGAATTTTGTTTTTCAGTTCTTCCGGTTAACATAACATAGATATTTGCCATTTTCATAGGAATTAATCCGGGCAACTTTTGGATTTGGTCGAATGGAAAGAATTGAACCCTGTTCAAGTGCACTACCCGCACGTATTTATTTCAGCTATGTTAAGCTTTGTTTAGTTGCTGTTCTGAGACTGTACAGGGGGCTAATCAATGTAATTTTAGAAAAGCTAGCCTCAGCTACAGTAAAAGCAGCAGCAGTAGACAGAGCATAGCAGCGGCGGACGCGGGCAGGCAGCTGCGGCAGCAGGCAAGCGCGCGCCGAGGCACGGCCCGGCGCAGCAAGCCACCGGGGCGCGGGCGGCAGCGGGCGAGCCGGCGAGGCGTGGCGCGCGGGCCTGGCCAGTGGGCGGCCAGGGTGCTCGGGCGTGGCCATACGAAGGTAGCAGCAGTAGAGGCGCGACGGCGGCAGGCCGGGACGCAGCGGGAGGCGACGGAGGCTGGAGACGGGAGCGAGGCAGGGGCGGCCAGCGGCACAACAGCAAGTAGCGGGAGGCCGCAGCGGCACCGGAGCAGCGAGCAGCAGCAGCACGGCGCGCGAGCAGGCACGGTGGTCGGGATCGGGCTTCGGCCGTGACGGCCCGTGCATCTAGGGACGACTAGGAAGGAAGGAGAGGAGCGCGTCTGGCGCGGTGGCTCACCGAGGGGTCGAGGAGCAGCTCGGGGAGGCGATTGGCACGCTCGGGGAGGTCAGGATAGTCCGAGCAGCGCGGATCGACGCAGGGGGCGGTGGTCGTCGGGGAAGAAGGTCGGGGTCGACGTCTTGGCGGCTCCTCGATCCAAATCAACAGGCGTAAACGACGTGGTCAACATCGGGGATCCTCCTGGATGTATCCTTGCGGCGCAGGTGGCTTCGGAGCACGTTGGGGAAGGTGGCGCGGCGATGCAGCGCTCAGCTATGCGCGAGGAAGAAGAAAGCGGCGCGAGGAGGGGGAGGAAAGGGGATGCTAGGGTTCGAGGTTGGCGCGGGGTGGCTCATGTAGGCGGCCAGGGGGGCCGGATGGCCGCCACGCCCGCGGCCTCAGCCGGCGGATGGCCGCCACGGTCACCCAGCCTCCCCTCTGTACAGTATAGAGGTAGGGGACAGGCCTGTGGTGGGCTTGGGCTGCACTGTGCACTCGGGCTACAAGTGCACAGTAGTGTAGGCCTCTCTCTTTTTATTTACTGTTTTGTAGTTTCTCCAATGTTCTGTAATTTAATTTAATACCATTCGATTTTTGTTAGACTTGAAACTTGTTACAAAAATACCAGGCGGCAAGTTGAATTAGCACACAAAGTCTCATATGGTTTGGAAACGCATAATTATTTGTTTCAAAAGGAAAAAGGTTCAATTAAAAGCTCTTGGTCCTCTTTTGAACATTTTAAGGCCATTTTAACATTTCAAGAATGTTGGCTAACACATGAAAATTACCTAGTGAATATTTTCAATATTCTGAACACTTTTTCTTATTAATTTGAAGAAGTTTCACATTTACTCACTATTTGAATTTTGAATTGGAGTGGACTTTGGATCAAGTGAAGATTAGCAACAGTAACATGATGACATGACACCATTAACAATGGACTGGGGGTGTTACAAATCTCCTCCGCTACAAGAAATCTCGTTCCGAGATTTAAGAGGTGGAGTATGGGGGGGGGGGAGAATTGGTTATGAAATTCTAACGAGTCTTCCCCGTCTTGGTTGCTCTTCTCGAAGTAGTTGATCCTCTTCGTTGAAGTCTTTATTTCTCTGCTCTAAGTCATCATGATGAAGTCGACATCGTTTCTTCAGAAACTCCACCGTACTTACGAATAGGATATAAGGGGAAAACTATAAGGACGGATGTCTGAAAGGATCGGCATCTGGTAATTATCTCAAGGAAGGAGATTTTAGAAGCACCAGGAAACAAATCGAGAGTTCTATAAGGAGGTTCAACAAGTTTCAACCAGGTAGGCATCAAGTTGATGCCTATAACAGGTGGTGAAGGGGTTAAGTGCAATGAAGAATAATGTTGCCCTTGATACCAGAATGAAACATGGTGAGGAAGTTAGCTCGTGAATTACATACGAAGCCAAGTGCAAAGAATATTTCGGAAGCAAGAGGATTTCATGGGATGCTTGGAAGCATCGACTCCATGGATTAGAAATGGAAGAATTACCCATTTGCTTGGCAGGGGATGTACAAATGCGCCAAAGACGGTTGCAGTGTGGTACTTGAGGCGGTGGTCACACATGACCTCTGGATTTGGCACTCCTTCTTTGGTATGGTCGTATGGCAGGAACTCACAATGACATCAACGTGCTGCAGTGCACCTTTGTCTTTGCCAAGCTTGTTGAAGGTCATTCTCCTCCGGTGAACTTCGAGGTCAATGGGCGGCACTACAACAAAGGGTACTACCTAGCTGATGGCATCTATCCGAGATGGTCTATATTTGTGAAGACTATCTCAAACGCTGTGCCAGGAGGCAAGAAGTCCCACTTTGCCAAGGTGCAGGAGGCTTGCAGGAAGGATGTCGAGCAGGCATTTGGTGTGCTCCAATCTCGATTTGCTGTTATCCGATACCCTGCTCAGACCTGGTCGAAAGATCAAATGTGGGAGATCATGACTTGTTGTGTCATCTTGCACAACATGATCATCGAGAGTGAGCAGGAAGAGCCAGTGTTTGACACTGAACCATACTACAGGCAGGGTCCTCTAGCCGAAGTTGATGACCAGCTACCGGCAACCTGGACTGGCTACCTCATTATGCATCAGGAGATCCGAAACCCGCAGATGCATCATCAACTGCAGCAGCATCTGGTGGAGCACATATGGAGGATCAAGGGCGGCGCCTAGCTCAACGTGTGATGAAATATGAGTTTTTATTTGTTGAACTATTTTTTGTTGCACTATTTTGTTGAAATATTTGATTTTCTGTGATGAACTATGTGGTAAAAAAATATTTATGTTGAGAATTCAACGCCGAACCATGCTGGGCAGATTCTTGCTCATATGGGGTCTTTTTTCGCCGAAAGTGGGCCGAAAACTGGGCCAATATCGACGCCTGGGGGCGACGGCTGGATGCCCAACCGCCCCCAGCGCCGATTCTACCGCCGGCTAGCCCCCAGGCGGCGATTTTTATGCCTCCTGGGGGGGGGGGCAACGGCTGGAGATGCTCTAAAGACGGCCGGGGATGCCGTCCAGATTTGCGGCTATGGATGGTGTGCGTGCTCCTTCGCGATGATTAGGTCTGTGTGCACCCTTTTTTTAGCAACCGGTCTGCGTGTAGCTGTTCGTGCGGTGTTCGCTCCATCAGTCAGGACGATTGGAACTTTGAACCAGCTACTAGGCATGGGCTACACCCTGTCACTACTAGGGAAAAACTTATAGGCAGACGCTTACTAGTAGTGCAGGTTTATACCCCTCGCTACTGCTAATTACTAGTAGCGCAAGTTTTTACCCCTCGCTACTACTAAGTTGATAGTAGTAGCGCGGGTTTTTACCCCTCGCTACTACTAAGTGATTTCCACCGTGCCTTTCGGGACCAGCCGTAGTAGTAGCGCTGGTTATAAACCACGCTACTACTAAGTTGATAGTAGTAGCGTGGGTTATAAACCCCAAGTGGTCTCCACCGTGCACCCCTGGACAGGCCATAGTAGTAGCGTGGGTATAAACCCAACGCTACTATTATCAATCCACCGACACATGTATAAACAAAGCGCATGGAGGCACAATCCCACACCCACACTCTCCCGATTTGACTTCTCCCTCCCACCTGCGACGCCCTTCCTCGCCCACCGCAACTGCCGACCTCGCACCTCGACGTCTCCCTCAAATCCGGTGAACTCCTCTTCCACCGTAGCCCCTCCTTCCTCCTCCTCCTCCTCCGCTGCTGGAAGGAGAGGAAGATCTAGCAGAGCGCCGCCCATGACGATGGCCAGATCTCTGATGGACGCAACCCATGGCGTCATCTAGGGTTTCAGTTCCAACTCCGGCGGCCACTGGTGAGTTGCTGCACCTACTCCTCTCTATCTCTCTCTTCCTCTTATAAGCCTTGTCTCGTAGCAGCAGCAAAGGAGAGGTGTGGAGAAGTGTTGGATGGGGAAGCACCATCTCCATGGACGACTTCATCCCCTCCAGGATCAGTATCGGGCATGGATGAAGAGGACGATGACGCCTAGCAGCAGTAGCCATGGCTGGAATTTATTTTTTTATTTCCTAATTAGTTAGCAGTAGCGAGGGTCCAGATCCACGCTACTACTAGTTAGTAGTAGCGCGGGTGGTATCCACTCTACTACTAACAGACGTAGTAGTAGTGCGGGTGGCACCCGCGCTGCTACTACCAGTTAGCTGTAGCGCCGTATCAGTAGCGCGGGCACCCGCGCTACTGATATACCTAAAACCCGCGTTACTGCTAGACTTTTCCCTAGTAGTGTGTAGGACTGGCAAGCTATGCTGAGATTGGGCTGAATCCCGGGCCAATAATAAAGAGCTATCTATTAATGGGAACAACTAGCTGAGTACTCATGTTTTCTGTTTGGCACTACGCTCGTTATAGTTCATTTTGCAGATGGGTGCCTGAAGCGCACACCCGCTAATGCTGGACCTGTGACCTAGCGCGGCGCCATGGGCCGGTAATGCTCCGCCCTGTGTTACTGCTTGTTATTCTTAGCAATAAATTAAGAAGCAAAGGTAAAACAATGGCCCATGACAGTGTGAATTCTTATGTTACTTCCTCCGATCCATATGTTCCTTCTCGCTGGTTTAGTACTTCTTCCGTAAAGAAATATAAAAATGTTTAGATCACTAAAGTAGTGTTATAAACGCTCTTATATTTCTTTACAGAGGGAGTACAACTTTAATACAAAGTTGTACTAAACCAGCTACAACTATAATATAGATCGAAGGAAGTACACGCATTGTGGGAATAGCTGGTGTCATTTTGCTTGCCTTGGGATGTCCCTGGTGAAGTACTTTGTTTAAAACATAGTACAACCAGAGTGCAGTATACTCAATCATGAGGTAGGTCGAAACCAGAGAAGTTGTGACAACATGATTTTACCAAGTTGAACAATCTAGATGAAGATGACAAGATTGATTTTCCATGTCAGTACAGCAGACATCAATTGTGAATCCAGCCCCCCCAAAAATAATATCAGAGGAGCCCTTCAGAATGAAAAATGGTAGTACAGTGACAACTCCTGTTGGCCGTATGGAACACTCAAGCTATAGTTCGTGGTAGGCAGCAAATTCGAAATGCAAATGTCACTTGCATAATAATTTGCAATTACAAATGTCATCTGCTTAATACTAGCAGGTTTCTTATTTCCTATCTACTCCCTTCGTCCAAATTACTTGTTGCTCAAATGAATGTATCTAGCACTAGTTAGTGGAAATATCCATTTGAACGCAAAAAGTAGATACATCCATTTGAGCGAGAAATAATTCAACTCAAAGGGAGTACGATTTAACAATATGGATCAACTTTTTACACAACCTGAAATGGTCCTGTTAGAATAAATCCGAGGCCACTGTCGATCATCTGAGGTACAAGCAATCACACGAACACAACACCGTGATTTGTTAACGAGGTTCATCGATGTGGCTACATCCCCGGGGCCTGACTATGGGCGCTCCTCCCCATAACACGGCTACAATACCGCATCCGGTCGCTCTGGACACCGACACATACCGCCGGCTTCCCCTGCGTTCCTGTGCTATTATGTTGACATATGTTACATCGTGTGTCTATCCTCGCTATATATGAGAGGCCTAGGATATAAGGGTCCTACTAGGACACGACTCCATATCCTATCTAAACACAATACAACTGCAAGTCCTAACTGTAACCTACCTTGGACACAATATTCGACACAACTCCAACAAACTCCACCTTGACGAATATACTCCACCATCCCGGATTTGTCCATGCGTCAAACTTCCATGTACATTGGACTTGAGCTTATCCCATAAGTATCACTGCTACTCCAAAGACTCCATATGACTCGACCTGCAACTTGTAGTCCCTTCTTTTCTTGACCATGGTCAACGCTCGAGCAAAATTTAGTTCTTTTTTACTCTAGTTTGTGCTTCCAACTTCTAGAGTATCAGTCCAACGCCATCACACACTGATCACTGACCAGCGTGAAAGTGAAAAACTCAAATATTGGGTGTCACACATAAGAGTTATCTGAACTCAACATCACCGCTCTTCCTTGACCATCTGTCTGAAACATGAACCGTTGCTTGTAGTCAACCAGAGTCAAATTCGCAGTTGTCTCACAACATGTATTACCACTAGAGCCCTGGCCCGTCTACATGTCTCGCGCATACCGCATGCCTCGCCGCTATTACCGCGGCGAGCCTCTACTGTCCCGGTCGAGTCTCAAGGGTCGCGAACCCACACCACTCAACCCCCATTGCAGAGTACCACCGATCATCAGCGACCGATGACGAGTTTCCCGTTTTCATCAGACCACTGGGCTATTGTCCGAACTATGTGCCACTCGCTTTTTTCCCTGGCTGAAATAGGCTTCGATTCTCTGGATCCTTACATCGTAGCCCCTCAATCCAGCTCCACCTTCAACAAGACTCAATGGTAGATGACCAGTCCACCATCGCGCCCCGTTGACTTCAAGCTCCGTGTGTACACCACCTTGAATCAACCCCGCGACATAGTCTTGTCGAAGCCACACAAGCTCTCAGGCCTGCGCCACGTGTTTCCCCGTCCCAGAAGTCGGTCACCATCAGCATCACGCTCCTATGTCGCTGTCGCCGATCCCATCACGGTCTTCTGTATCAACCGACTTGCGTCGATCCTCAGACTCTCCAGTCCGACCCAGCCGAAATTATCTGACTGCAACCATCTGCATCTCCTCATAGTCCCCATCGTCCGCCTGGCTTGACATCCCGCAACGCCTTCAAGCATCCCTGTTGTGCCAAAAAAATTCACCATTATCTGTCATAACCCAAGGTTTTCAGTTCTGTCGAACTTCTTCACCTCAAACCTGGTACCTGTTGGCTCCATTGTTCTTTGTATGTATAACTGACCTGTGAAAAAAATATCGAGCACACTTTTCGTGATCTCCAAGTACACCGAGTATACTAGTTGCAAATCCTACAAGATTGCTTCTGGTCTTCACGTAGAGTGGCTCCCGTTGCTCAACTCCGATGCTAGCTTTGCCTTGCCCAATCCTTTTCCTTTACGATGTAGTACTTCCCATTGATGTTTGCACATCCGTGTATCGGCCTCCAAGAGAACGCGTCTCCTCCAGGGACTCGGTCGTCCCCCTTTCTTTTTCTCAAACAAAATCTCTCGTGTTGTACGCTCAGCTCACACATCTTTTTTTTTGAGGTGACTCAGCTCACACATCTCGATCTGCATCTCCAGCGAACCAGCAGAACCTGCCTGTTGCCTGGGCCTTCCCTTCGTTTCCCCCAATTCCCGTGCAGCTCAGCTCTCCAGATGGGCCTCCTGCCATGGGCCGCGAGACGCCAGCGAGCCAGCCGCGCGTGCCGAACGCTCGCCCGATCGATCCAACCGATCGATCGCCGCACGTCCCCGCCGCTGCAACGCGCACGCGAGCCTTTCACTTGTCTGACGTCTGCTTTTTTTTTCGGGCAAATCAGAAAGCTTTATTCAAATAAAAGCGTTCCCCGGACAGTCAGCCAGGAGGCTGGTCACAAGGAAGCTAGGGGTTTCCTCTAGCCAGCAATCCGTAACATTCAGTGTGCATGCATGTTTTGCACAAAGATGCGCAGGAAGATTTGCCGACCGGTTTACATGTTGAACATAAAATAAAACAAAGCTATCGCTAAGCTCTCCTATTTCTAGCAAGATCGGAGCCACAACTGAGCGAGAATTGTGGCGGGTTTTCCAGAGCATCACCAGCTCCAGGCAATCCACTTCCATTATCACATGCGAGAATCCTCTTAAGGCAGCAAAAAGAACTCCATCTCGCAGCGAAAAAGCTTCAATGATGAGGGGATCCGAGATCCCTGTATACGGCTTGCACCATGAGCCGAGAAGAGCAGCGGCCGAGCGAGCAACACCCCCTGCTCCCCCTCAACCATCTTCAAAATTGAGCGCACCATCCGTGGTGATTTTAATCACTTCCCCCTCAGGTGGCCGCCACCCAAACCCTGGCAGGATCTCAGCTGCTTTGCGCGGGAGGTTCAGGAGAGCAATGGCCTCCTTTATAGAGCGAGTGGTGGCTACTGGGTCACGTCCTTCTTCCCCATGCTTGATGCGGTTTTGGGAGTGCCAGATTGACCACATGATTGTTGTAATCTTTGCTCGATCTTCATCAGAAAACCTGGCGTCACATATGATATCGCGCGCCCATGAATCTGGATGGAGACGCGGAAGCCGGAGGCCGAACCACGCATACGCCTCCTCCCAAAAACGACGAGCATGCACACAATGTATCAGTGCATGCTTTAAATCCTCACTCATTGCCATGCATACCATGCATCGATCAATGACTGCGATATGGCGGTATTTGAGCGTGCTTTCATCTGGAAGAATGCCGTGGAGGACTCTCCACCAAAAAACTCGCACTTTGGGAATTACATTGAGCTTCCATAAGGCCTTTCACATCTGTTGATCGTTCCCTGAGGTTACGGTAGCCGTCCCTTCCTCTCGAGCAAGACGCTCGTTGCGAGTCATGAGAGCGCGGTACGCCGTCTTCACAGTGTAGTTGCCAGATTTTTCAAAAGCCCAAGCAAAAGAGTCCTCACCGCCTCCCCTCTGGATAAGGATATTAAGAACGGCATCAGCGTCGGGGGCAATGAAGATTTCTCTAACCACATATTGCCTCCAGGAACAATTCTCAGAGTCAATAAGCTCAGAAACTCTCCGATATTGGTATTAGGAGGTCTCGAGATCGGCCGCATGGAGATAGTACCTGGTATCCCACTAGTAGAAAACAGGGCTTTGGTCCAGGCCGGGTCAGCCCATTAGTCCCGGTTCAGTCTAGAACCGGGACCAATGTGGGCATTGGTCCCGGTTCGTGAGCCCAGGGGGCCGGCCGGGCCACGTGGGCCATTGGTCCCGGTTGGTGGGATGAACCAGGTGACGATCAGGGCCCTCGGCCGGCTCCTTCTCCGGCGCGTGGCGGCACTCCGCCTCCTTCTCCACCTGCGCCGACGCGCCCGAGCAGCCAGCCTCCTCCTTCTCCGCCTCGTCAGCAAGGGCGGAAGAGACCTGCCGCCGCTCCAGCTGCTCCGGCGCGTCGTAGTCCTTCTCCTCCGCCTCGTAAGCAAGTAAAGAAGACAACCGCTCCGTCTGCTCGGTCGGCGTCTAGCAGTACAACCAGAGGCGGGAGGACATACAGATTCGGTCCTTCTCTGAAGACTCCAGAGAAGTTACCATATGAGAGGACCCCGGAGGAGAACGCCAAGATCGCGCGAACCGAAGTGGATGACTGGTTTCAAGGGTTGAGAGCAAAGAGACATCCACCTCCGGAGGAGAAGGTAGATCCGGTGAAAGTGAAGCGCACTCTGGCTGCCCTGGCAAAACCACCCAAGTCTCCGCCGAAAGGCAACTATGAGCGCATTATTGCAAAGACATGGGCCGAAGCGGAGCGGTCGGGAAGTACAGTCAGTGATCAAAGGCTGAAAGAACGACGAGCAGCTGGGAAACAAATTGCCCAGCTCGGCGAACAAGCGAAGCAATCATGCCCCCCCTCAAGGTGCCTAGCGACATCGTCGATCCGAGGATGGTGCCCGGTTATGGCAATGTTGACGATTACCTGCCCGACGATGTACATTATGATACCATGGAGGTGCAGATACACAGATACGAGTACGGGAAGCCTCTCGTCAAAGATGAAAAATCTTTAACAACGATGATGCGAAGATTACATGATTGGTACTTGAAAATCTACAGAGAGTCTGGGGGGAGGAGTACTTTGTATGCGAGAGTTAAACCGGAGCATGACCTCGTTGGAATTGAACTGTTGCCTATTCCATTTGAGGAGTTCTATCAGTTTTTCAATCAATTGGCCCTCGATAAAACAACGATCACCTGCTACTGTCTGTAAGTACTACTACTTCTGTCATTAAGTCTCTCTATATAGCTCATCTCTTTCATTGCATGTATTTATAATTATCCTCACTATATTATGCAGAATGAAGATCGCCGAATTGAAGAAAAGACAAATCGATGATATTGGGTTCATTAACACATATCTCATAGATGCAACTGAGGTTCAACATCGTCCCGGAGATACCGAGGCCAACTTGCTACGATCATTCAAAAAAAATGAAAACAAAGATATAATACTCTTTCCTTACAACTTCAAGTGAGTGTTACTGTCTTGTGCATATTCGGTTTCTCTTATATATTAGTCCACGTTATAGTAATGTAATTGATGAGTTATGCATGCGTGTGCAGTTTCCACTATATTCTCCTAGAGATTAGGCTTGAGCAGGGAGTAGTAATCGTCTTGGACTCTAAACGAAAAGATCCCCAGGAGTATGCGGGCATGACTGAAATCCTCAAGAAGTAAGTTAAATCGATCATTATCCACCATATCAGCAACTTTGTTCATTTCCTGATATCAAGTAATTGTTTTCTTTATCCGACAGGGTTTGGAGAAAATTCACCAGAACAGTTCCGGGACTGCCGAAGGAGCTGGAATTTAGACACCCGAAAGTAAGTACTATAGTAGCATGTTCCGCGCATCTCCTAGTGATTCAAGCACTAGTTTCATCAATACCATTTAGCATTCTTGCTTATCAGTTTGATTGACCTCTATTTCTTGTAAAGTGGTTGTGGCAGGAAAAAGGGAATGATTTCTGTGGATACTACGTCTGCGAGTCCATCCGCCACACAACCTGTGAGCGGGGCGGGTACTCTGACGAACAATATGAAGTACGTAAATAACAACATTCACAATTTTATTTTATTACCATCATTTGTATTGAGTTTCATTCATTCATATATATATGTATTGACCCCCTTCTTCAAATTAGATGTTTCGAAAGCGGGATGAACTCCTAGCACCAGCTCGCATGCGAGCAATTCAAGAGGAATTGGCGGCATTCTTTCTTGACCAAGTGATCGCTGAAGACAGAGAATACTATGTGGACCATGAGTCCGTATGATTATATTTGTAAGAGATAATTATTGTATATATGTAGCCGGTAGTGTCGGATAGATATACGAGAACTTGTTGTTCGACCAATCTCTCGGAGAAGGAGAGATGGTCGATATCACTTCTCTCTGTATGCATATATGTTCATGACGATCTTCTGTTTCCTTCGTTTGCTTACTAGCTAACTAGCGTGTCTAGTCCTCTCTATACGTATGTATAGTACGTAGCGTCGACCAAGCACAGACGTAAGAGAGGACACTTCTCTCTATTAATTATAGCTAGCTAACACAATATATGAAACACCTAAATTAACCCCCCCAAAACCCCCAAACCCCCCCCCTCTTTCAAAAAAAACAAAAACCCCAGCCACAGAAATGCTGACGCGTGGATGCCTATTGGTCCCGGTTGGTGCCACCAACTGGGACCAAAGGGTCTCCTGCCTGGGCTCTGCGCACTGCCCACGTGGAGGCCCATCAGTCCCGGTTCTGGATTGAACCGGGACTAAAGGTACATGGCATTAGTACCGACACTTTAGTCCCGGTTCAGGAACCGGGACTAAAGGCCCTTACGAACCGGGACTATAGGCCCTTTTTCTACCAGTGTCCAGTTTTGGTGCCACACTGAAATAGTACTTCCATCGCCCACCCTTGCAATCAACCCAACATTTAGGGCTTCTCTTCCCGCGACGATTGCCTTCCAAGTGGCCGATGCCGATTTTGGAACCGACGCTTGCATAAAATCAGTCTCTGGAAAGTATCGTCCTTTCAAAACCCTTGCACACAAGGAGTTGGGATTCGTCATAAAACGCCACCCATGTTTACCAAGCATAGCAAGATTGAACAAACGTAGGTCTCTAAAACCATTCCACCCATGCACTTTGGCTTAGTCATTTCCTCCCAGGATAGCCAATGCATTGCTTTCTTATCCAAAGAGCTGCTCCAGAAAAATTTACCCTTGGGGGAGGTCAGACTCTTGTATACCTTTTTTGTAAACAGAAAAGTGCTCATCGGATAGGTAGGAATAGCTTGAGTTGTTGACTTGATGAGCGTCTCGCGCCCAGCGCATGCAAGCAATTTTTCCGACCAACCATTCATATACCCACGGGCTCTTTCGCTGATATGATCAAAGGTTCTACTCGTGATACGCCCAACAGCCGTTGGCAGCCCGAGGTATTTCTCATTGAAAGCTTTCACTTGGATATTCAAGACAGTTTTCATAGCTTCCCTCACATGGTCAGGAGTGTTTGTACTGAAGAAGATGGAGCTCTTTTCCCAGTTAACTCGCTATCCAGAAGCATCACCATAGATCCTCAAAATCTCATTAAGTCTGAGAGCACTATGATCCTTGGCATCAATAAAAATAAGACTGTCATCTGCGAAGAGCAAATGAGAGATCCACGGTGATCTGTAGCTTACCCTCAAACCTCTGTTAATAAAACCTCCGTTGTAAAATTTCAATAAGGAGGAAAAACCTTCCGCACATATTAGGAACAGATATGGCGAGGCAGGGTCGCCTTGACGGAGCCCCCTTGAGGGGGTGAAGAACGGCAGTAGCTCATCGTTTATGCGAACCGAAAAACGAACCGAGGATACACATTTCATGATCAACCTCACAAAAACAATACTGAACCCCATCTTGGACAGAATTGCTTCGAGATAATGCCACTCGACACGGTCGTAAGCTTTCATCATATCAAGCTTGACTGCACAAGAAAAATTATTTCCTTTTTTCCTTCTTCGCATTGTGTGCACACTCTCGTATGCCACAAGCACATTATCAGTTATTAGACGACTTGGTACAAAAGCACTTTGTTCCTCACTGATAATCTCGTCCATGATGCATTGCAGCCGGTTTGTAATTGCCTTGCTCGCAATCTTATACAAGATAGAACATAAAGCGATTGGACGGTACTGAGAAATGGATTGGGGATGCTTTACCTTTGGAATTATGGTAATGGATGTATCATTCAGTCCAGGGGCTAACTACCCACCATTTAAGAAATCCAAAACTGCATTAGTAACTTCTCCACCAAGAAGGTCCCAATGCTTTTGATAAAACCCCGCAGTGAACCCATCCACACCGGGAGCTTTTGAAGGAGCCATCTGGAAGAGCGCGGTTTTAACCTCCTCCGCAGTGTAGGGTTTAGTAAGCTCCATGTTCGTCGCATCTGAGATTTTAGCCGGAACATGAGCTAATAGCTCACTTGGATCATGAAAGCCGTCAGACTTGTATAGGTTCTGATAGAACTGCTGAACTTCGTCCTTGTCCTCGCTCTCATCCGCACAGACCGATCCATCAGATCGCCTAAGTCCCTGAATCTTGTTCATCCTCTGTCGCTGCCTGGCTTGGGCCTGAAAATACTTGGTATTACGGTCCCCTTCCCGTAGCCAAGGCACGCGAGACCTCTGCGGTACCACACCTCCTCCAGATGCAGTGCCTCTTTTTGTTTTTTAACAGTAGTTTGCTCCTCATCCGATGGGCCACGCCCAATGGACAGAGAACAGAGCCTGTCAAGCTTTTTTTGAAGTTGTCTGACCCGCCTGGTCAAACAACCAAACTCCCTGGATCCCCATGGTTCCAGAGTTGCTTGCAATTCACCCAGTGCCGAAGCAATGCCTTGCAGCCCCGGGCCACGTTGTATTCCTCGCCAAGCAGAAACGAGCCGATCATAGTCCGAGTGAGTTTGCCAGACATTTTCATACCTGAACTACTTTTTGGCCCTAGATCGCGGATCGAAAGTCTCTTTAATTTCTGCAACAACAAAGCAGTGATCGGACTCCACCGACGAAAGGTGCTGAACCCTGATATACTAAAACTGTTGCCGGAAATTTTCATTAGCAAAGGCTCGGTCCAGCTGTGCTTTTACGTTATCCACTCCAGACTGGCGATTATCCCATGTGTAGGCCGTACCTGACCAGCCCAAGTCCTGAAGGGAGACATCATCTGTGACTTCCCTAAATGCTCGCATTTGTCGCTCCGGACGAGCAGCCCGGCTAAAGTGTTCATTTGAGTATAGGGTCTCGTTGAAATCCCCCATGCACAGCCATGCGTCATGAGGAATAGAGTGCAACGAACATAAGAACCGCCAACTGTGGTGTCTTTCGTCCGCTCGCGGTGCTCCGTAGAACCCCGTGAACCTCCAGGGTGGAGAGTTCAGTAGGTTATTAGTAACCAGGACATCGGTGTGACATTGACTGTAGTTTTTAAGTTCAACTGACACATCACGGGACCAGAAAAGACCAATGCCGCCACTGAGGCCTGCACTGTCTACTGCAAAACTACCGGCAAAACCCAAACTGTTCTGCAAATCCTCTACTCTTTTTGCTCTGATTTTCGTTTCCATGACAAAGAGAAGAGCGGGGCCTTCCAACTTCACAATACTGCGAAGTTCTTGAACTGCCTCGGGGTTCCCAAGCCCCCCGCAGTTCCAGCTGATGCAACTCATTGGGACTGGCAGGACCGCGACACGGTCTCTGCCGAGTTTTCAGGTGTGGGTTTCTTCTTCTTTATTTCCCTAATAAAGTCCTCTCCATCCTCATGGCTTGTTGATGCTGTATCAGTTCTTGCCAGAATATTACCATCAACATCCGTTTCTTCACCCCCATCAGTCAGCAGCAGGGTGGTCTTAGCCACCGGCTTGTAAACTTGATTCAGCGCATCCTTGTGTTTCTGCTGCTGCCTGTTCTTGACTGGGGAGTTCACCTCCTCCCACATGTCTCTTTTGTTACTAGAATTCCTAGTAGCCTGTTTGCTACTTGCCCCCGCATGATCTTTGAAGGAATTTTCTAACGATTGTGACTTGCGATAATCTTCAGGCGCCCGCAGCATTGATCCAAAGGGGAGCTCGCCCTTATCATCTCGCGATCCCGGTGTTGGGCAGTACGGATCCGAGTGTCCCAATCTACCACAAGAGAAACAGAAATATGGAACCTGTTCATATTGTATGTCATACATGTCCACTTTCTTCCTCCTGGCAGAATCGATAAGAATCCATCTCCGCAAAGGCTTCTCGACCTCAATGGTAATCCTTGCTCTCAGAAAACCACCAGTGTGGTCGAAGCTAATTGACTGGGCGTGTTTATCCATCTGTTTTGCGATCGGTGCCCACCACGATTCATCTCTTAAATTGAAGGGTAAATTCACTACTCTAGCCCAGATTTGGAGCTTGTCAAACTTAACTTCATCCGGTCTCATGTGTTCTTCAAATTCAGCCAACACCACGGCATACTTATTAATATGCCATGGCGATCCACCCCACACACGATCACGATCACGTTGGGTTTCAAACTCAGCCACGAACGTGTTAAAGCCCACAGATCTGAACTTCAACCCCCTCGGGTTACCCCAAGCCGGCCGTAAGGCATTGGTGATGGTCTGTATATGGAGCAGGTTGTGGTGTAGAATCTTGCCAGCCACCAACCACCTTGCCGGCGCTCCCTCAACGCAATCATCGAGTCACTACTAGGAAAAGGCCTACTAATGGCGCACTGGTTTTGCCTACTAATGGCGCATTACCAGTGCGCCATTAGTAGCACGCCACTAGTATATCTTACTAATGGCGCACCAACTAGTGCGCCATTAGTATGTAACAGCATGCGCCATTAGTGTGCCTCCCGGGGGGCCATACGTAAGCATGGCTTTGTCATACTAATGGCACATTCTCTGTTGATGCGCCATTAGTATCCTTTGGCATACTAATGGCGCACCTGGTGGTGATGCGCCATTAATATGAATATTTGGTTTTTTTCCTTTTCTGATTTTTGCATAGGTTACAAAATATATTATTAGACAGAATATAAAATATATTATTGGACAGAATATAGACAGCAGCACACAGCAACATCAGATTCATCGAATACAATAGAAGATTAGTCTCCGAATACAATTCATCATATTAGTCTCCGAATTCAAAAGACCGAACAAAGATAAAACATTACAAGTCTCAAGACCGCGAGTATCGAGTTTGTCGGAAATAATACTAATCCTAACAAGTCCTACTAATCATCATCATACAACTTCTACTCGTTATTCATAACAAGTCATACGATCATCATCTTGATAGTCTTCGAACCAACCCTACTTAATTGTTCTTAGCACATGATCATCAATATTAGGCAGGACCTAAATACCCTATTTAAGCTAAAATAGCATAAAACAATATAGACCCTGACTCTCCATTATGGAGAATGGAGAACATCCTGTCTCCAATTCTTGCGCTTCGCTTCCTTTTGCTTCCAAGAAGCTCCTTACGACTGTCCATACATTTTTTTCCATCCTTTGATTTTCATGTCTCCACTTCTTTTAGAAATCTCGTATGGACAGTTGAGATTCGTAGGATGACCTGGCTGTATGTTCAAAACATTAACACTACCTTTCAGATACATCATATGAGGCACACAATTCTCTGGGATTATCTGTTGAAAAACATAGTAATAACTTCATAGTTAGCAATGATGTACTAGTTTTAGAAGTATGCAAAAGATGCACGGATGTCGTAATAGTAAAAATCTTACCAGGGTATCTCCATGGTAGTTACCGTAGTTGAACACATGCACTAGTGGCACGTATTTACCATAATGTTGAGGAGTTTGATTGTAGATATTGTAATTCTCAATGTCAGTACAAAATCCGACCAAATGATTTTTCTCCTTGTAAGTTGTTAATTCAGAGCCATCGGTGTAGTGGGTTTTGTCTACCATCTCCCGCACATTCTTTGAACAATAAAAATAAGCTGTCAATGGAAATAAGTTGTCAACTATTTTGAAATAAACAATATAAATTAGCTAATAACTATGTTTGAGAAACTCACATAGCGGTAGAACTGGAGGCGTATCAACAAGGACCCAAATGTCCATATTGTCTTGGTTGATGTCAGGATTACCAAGATCCATGGTGATAAGCATACCCTCATCAAAACCATACATCTTGCAAAATGCTTCCCAATTTTTGCAACCAAAATGGGTTACGCTCTCAGAATTATATAGATTTACTTCAAAGTCCACATCGTGATGAGTCCTAAGGTGAATTTTCTTTGTTTCAGAAATTTCATGGTCTTCAAAATCCATCCTCTCCAAGACATAGCGTCTTGCATAGCATGGGATAAGCTATACTCGAATTGTAAAAGATGAAAATTACATGTTGAAATAGTTGAAGTCATGCTTAATTATGAAAATAACACTTGTCGTCGTTGTATACCGTTTCAACTTCGAAGGTCTCCTCGAGCTTAATGCTGAAGCGCCGATCATCGTCCAGGTGAGGCATGTCGCACAGACCTCGATCGTCGTGGCACCAGTCGCACTCCGCCGGGAGACTTTCGTCGTCCGATGATGACGATGACATATCCTGGGACAGCTCCCAGAATTGCTTGCCGCCCGAACCACCGGCCTCATCGTTGTGGGCCATGTTTCGCTCTAAATAGGAAAAAAGTTTGGTCAAAAAGTTGGTTATTGTCAAGGAACAAGATCATGGTCTCATCATTTAGGGTTTGTCGACACCGAGGCACCCTAAAAGCCTAAGCTTTCATCATTTAGGGTTTGTCGACGCCGAGGCACCCTAAAAGCCTAAGCGTACATCATTTAGGTTCTCATCGACACCGAGGCATCCGGGGCAGCCAAGTTAAGTTTTCATCATTTAGGGTTTATCGATGCCGAGGCACCCTAGGTTGGGCCTAATCACTTGGCACTAATCACTTGGCTCTATTGCCACCTAGGTCGACGCCGAGGCACCCTAAAAGCCTAAGCTTTCATCATCTAGGTTTTTATCGACACCGAGGCACCCTAAAAACCAAGGTTTCATCATTTAGGGTTTGTCGACGCTAAGGCACCCTAAAAGCCTAAGCTTTCATCATTTAGGGCCGGGGTATATTAGTACTTAATCAAGTAGCAGATGGTCTAACTAAGGGTTTTGGAGTCAAGGAACATAATTTAGCTTGTAACAAAAGATGGGAATAATATCTATCTATCACCAATCTTCACTGGGAGTGTTGGGCTGAGCATAACAGGGTGATAATGAAGCATTAGTAGATTGCATCTTACATGTCCAGCTCTACTTTCTCGTGGCTTTTTGTCCCACTGATTGGATATATATTGCATGTACACAGAATATCTCAGATAGAGGAATACAGCTAGTTTCCAATAATTGCCAAGGAACAATTTTGGAAATCTACAGATTAAGTACTAAAATACCCCGGCCCATGCATTAGTCGCAAGTACCCCATATGCCCTATTTTTAGCAAAGTCATGCTAAAATTCACGAAAAATTTCAGCATGACCTTTGCTGAAAATAGGACATATGGAGTACCCGAATTTGCCGGAACGGAAGTTAATCGACATTCCGGCAAACTCAAGGGCCTCTCGGGGTACCTGCAAAATCATTGAGCAGGAAGCCCCCAACAGCACCCGAAGTATATGTAACAAAAAACAGGTGACAAAACTTGCACACCCCTCTCCGCTTAACGAGGCATGGAAACAGTGCCAGGACAGCAACCAAACACTGTCCAGGCACAGTTTAGGGAGGCTCCAAGCCAGACATGATTCAGTGTGGACACTATCCAAACAAACCCTAAATGACTAGGGATACTTGTAAAAACTTAGTTTAGCTCCTTTCACACATAGATAAGCAGTTGGGAAAAAGACACAATTTCCTGTAAGAACTTGACAAAGAAACTACGCCATATGTACTTCAAGACTTCAAGTATATAGCCTAAAAAATAGTTCATGCATGTATGAGCCGTGGATCGTGCTGTTTGCGAAAAGAGTAAACCCATAGGGGGCAACTTACCTGTTATTTCAGGCTAATTGTATTAAAATTTGAAGCAACTACAATGAGACATGTAAAAAAGGTGCTATCTCTCTCTTGTGCTATCTCTCTCTTACAAAAAAGTGCAGTTCCTTTAAAGTTTCAAATTTGCACTTGCATTGCATTTAAACATGCCCATTGGTTGTGGGTGAACCATTCAGAACAATCAGCCATGGCAATGTCACATTTCAGCACCAAAGTGGCTTGCACTTCTTTTTAGTTGAACTTTTTTTAATAGACAAACAACCAAATGCTCAGAACTACTACTACTACCACTAGATCATTTTCCTCTAGAACAGAACCAAACATTTTTTAATATAAAAATACGCAGTTCAAAGATTTTGGCACAAGAAGTCCAGTTCATGTCGTACCAACAGTGCTTGAAGATCGAAGTTGTAGTTGTGAGCACTTGCAGATTCTTCAGCAGTTAAGCCACGGTAAAATGAATCCTACAAAACTAAAGGCCATACTGAAAATCAAGCATGATTCTACTGCAGGATCCCTAGCAGGCTCGTAACGGAAAGCCTTTCCAATCGCGGAAGAGGAGTACTGGGGGAAGGATGCGCGTAAACTTGAGGGAGGCGGTGTACTGGGGGAAGCGGGAGGAGTCGGCGATCCGGGCCGCGCTGGGGTAGGGCCGGAGTTGAGGTGGAGCGGAGACCGGAGTTGAGGTGGAGCTCGAATGAATCCTCCAAGACGGCGTAGCAGAGCTCGGCGCAGCTCCTAGGCATGACGACGGAGCACGGGGTGGTCGGTGGCCGCGGTGACGCGCGGTGGCCGCGCTAGGGGAGGCGGGGGCCGCGGAGGGTTCAGCCGGCTGGGCGCGCCGCGGCGGAGGGCCGGCAGCGGCGGTAGGGGCAGCGCAAGACCACAGTGGCGGCGGCGTCGCCGACGGCGTGCAGGCGCGGCAGACGGAGGGGGCAGAGCAAGGGGGCGGCGGCGTACGGTTGGGGTCGAGTGCGGGATCTGGCGAGGGAGGGAGGGAGGCCACAGTGCGAGGGGAATAGGTGGAGTGGGGGAGGGTTAGCAATGGTGCACCTCCCCCTAGTGCACCATAAGTACGACGATTCTAATGGCGCACCTCCCCCTAGTGCGCCATTAGAATTTTGTTTCAATTACTAGCCCGACTGGTCAGGTTATATTCCACCTAACCCTATCTCCATTAGAACACGCCCGCTAGCCTGACTGGTCAGCACGTAGCACACACACTAGGAGGTCCTGGGTTCGATTCCCATGTTCCCCAATTTTTTTTATGCATTTAAAATGTTGTTTGATATTTATTTGTGTTTAAATATGTTCAAACTTGTTTAAATCATGATAGTAATATTTTTTTATAAAAACAGTAATTACCAGGACGTAGAGGGAGCAGGCGAGGATGATGGAGCGGTAGCGGCCGAGCCAGGAGTCGGCGACGAAGGCGCCCAGCAGAGGCGGCAGGCCGTCCCCGACCAGGCGTTGACGGCGGCGGCCGCGGCAGCGTTGGAGTGGCCCAGCGGCCCCGTCAGGTACGTGATCAGGTTCGCCGACACGCCGAAGAAGGCGAAGCTGCCGGCGATCTCCACCACTGCCAGATGGACCATACGAGAAATAGATCAAGAGATTGTTTCGAGGGTAACAGAGCGTGCGATGCGAGAGTACAGACCGACGACGAAGATTGCTGCCTCGCTCTGTTCACCTCCACACGTCTTTTTCCGGCAGTCACTCGGTTGGTTGAAAATAATTCTCACCAAGTAAGATAAAATCTTGAATTTAGTTATATTGATGTAAAAAGATTAACCATCGAAATATTGTAAATATCCGTGAGAAAGTGGTTTTACATAACTATATTATCCATGATTGTATTACTGTAACACATCTTCAGCCAACAATCTGGAAGCCTGAGACAAAATTCCTAAAGTAGGCTCTCCCTAGAGGTTAGTATTATCTGAATGTCACCAATGTCACCGACAAACACATAGTCCCCAAACTACAGAAGGCATAAACCGTGACAGTACTATTGCAGTCTGAAGTTCTTAACGAATGCATGGAAACATCTACTGAAATATGAAGTTTTCAATGAAATGCAGTAAAAATCAGGAAAAAAACAGTGACATTTAATCAGTAGTACTCGATAAGAGCTACATGGAAACATCTATTGCAGTCTGAAGGTTCTGAAGGAAATGCAACATCCTTCCGTATAAAAATTCATGCCAAGAGGAACTGAATGTAAGCATACCAACTGTGGATGGACCATCTGACCCCATGCGCCAACCTCAAGAAATGCATACCATGTTGGGTGTAGATCATACGGGTGTGGGGTAATCCCTATTTGAGACATACCACATAAAGATGTCGAGGCACAGGGCATCACTCGATGGGCCTGTCCCATGTATTGATCAGTTCCATCAGTTTTCTTTTGTTCATTTGCATTCCTTTTTGTGTTTGTGGTTCGATCCTATTCTAGGTTTTTTTTAGATTAAAAAAATAAGTACAATAAACATTTCATGAGAACTTTTTGGAATACATAATCATTTTTTAAAATTAGAGAAAAATTGTTGAAATCACACAAAAATTTGTAAAAATCAACAATAATTCAAGAAAATTCTTTGAAACACAAAAATTTTTCAGAAGTCACAAACAATTTTAAATTTGAGAATAAACAAGAATGTTCCTTAGAATTAAAACTATTATTTAATTTTCAAGAGAATTTTGGAAATTCAGTAATTTTCCTAGTTTTACTATTTTACTTATTTTATACTGAAGGTAATTTTTAAGAAAATTGTTTTGGAGTCACTACAGTAAGTAGTGCTAATAATGTGCTGGCCTAGTTGGTATGTGCGCTTGCCCTTCATTTAGGGGCTTTGCCTCGCTTAGCGCGAGACGAAGTGTTCGCTCACCTCAGGTGCTCCCTTAAATGGGCCTCCCCATTGCGGGATGCTCTTTGGGCCTCTAAAGCACATTACTCCTATTTTTATAACTTTTTCTTAAATTTATTAATTGGAATATTTTTACTTAAATTTTTTAAAAACATTCATCGCGTGTACATAAAAATGTTAATATAGTGCAAATAATAAAATTTATTCAACTTTTATAATTTTAAAAAATCTTTGCATTTAAAACTGTTCCCTTGTTTCAGAAAATGTACATGAAATTTTAAAAAAAATGCTTGTCTATTCAAAAAACAATGTTTCATAACATTCAAAATTGTACATGACATTTTAGATCAAGTTCACACGTTTCCAAAAATGTGTTTGTGACATTTAAAAAAATATGTAAAGAAGGTAAAATAAATGTTCCTGCGGGTTAAAATAATTATATTACAAATAATTCAAGAAAAAGATCAACATATATTAATTCAGAAAAAGATCAACATATATTTGAAAAAAATGTTTAACACAGATTTGGCTTTTGTTTTTCACAAACAAATATTTGAAAAACAATAATCATGTATTTGAAATTTTGAAAATAATATTTAAGTAATGTTCATAATGTATATAAATAATGCACAATGTGCCTGAAGAAAGTATACATCAAACATATATTTTAGAAAATCTTAATCATGTATACTTGGAAAATGCTAAACATGTATACAGAAATGTTCCTGATGCATATGAAAAATGGAGAATGCATATTTCAAATTCTTGAGCAATTTGAAAAAGGTACAATACAATACGTACACAAAAACTAGACGTTTCAAAAAAACTAGGCAAAAAATAGCATACCCAAAAAACCTATAAACAAACACATGCAACCGAAAGCCAAAAAACTGTTGAAAAAGAAACATAGAACTATAAAAAATAAATTTTAGAAAGAAAATAAACATAATTAAATGAATAAAAAAGTAGAAAACCTGAAAAAACAGATAAAAGGAAACACAATAAAAGAACAGAAAACGCTAAAAGGTCTGAAAATCGGTCCTAAAAACCGTTTTAACGAGCTGTCCTCATGAAAAGGAAGCAGCCCTGTGTCAGAGGCGAGGCTACTGTAGCTATTGGAATAGGCGAGAAATAGCCCTGGCGGTTTTATGTCAGTGGCACCTCCGGGGGTGTCACCCCATGGTTACTGGGGCAGCGCAGGGCTGTATTCGCCACAACCTGATGACTCATGCAGCAGTATATGCCTTCTACTGAAACATACTGTACACGTGGCGGCACGATTCAGGGGATGAAAAAGGAAAACCAAGGACCCGTCAGTAGCTTATTTACGTACGTACATTCTGCTGCCGCAAAGAAAAAAAGATGAGAAGAGAAGAGAAGAACATTCCAGTAAATTCCTAAATATATGTCATTTTGATAGTTAGTACTCTTTACAGTAATGTAAAACATCTTATATATATTTACAGAGGAAGTAGATGACATGTCCATTCAGTAGGTACATACGGCTGTACTGTAATGCTTACAAACAGTGTATGTACGTAGGTCCATGGGCATTGAGCAGATCGGCGGTAGTGAAGCAGCTGCATGCACCATTCCGCCCACCCGTGTTCGAATCATCATGGCGACTCCTGGGGTGCTATCGGACGGTTATTTCGCGGAGAGATCTCACTTGGTGTTCCTCTAAGCCAAAATTGCATCAAGTAACTCAGCTATGTTATCCTGACACCTAGTGCGATGAGGCCCTTGTAATGCAGGGCAGGTGCTACAACCTCCAATGAAATGAGTGAAACAACATTTCATCACAAAGATACATTAGAACTGAGCAAATTACAATACATCTCGAGTAAATAAATTGTGTTTTCAACAATTTGAATCTTCAAACAAGGAATGTTCAGTTCAATACAGAGTAAGCACACCAAAAATAAATGAACAAGATAATTCGGAGGCTGGAAAAGCTGGGAGGAAGGGGCAAGCAACCATCTATCATAGTGCAAACTCCTGGCAGCACCAACCCTTATTACAAGCACAACAAAAACGTGGTTATGTTCTCATAGAGGTAACAGAATGCAACTCGGTGAGGTTATGAATTGAATGTTCACCAAGGGTAAGTGGAAACAAGAAGCGAAGATGCGTCTAGCAGTCCATCTAACAATTCATCTCCATCCGTTGTGACTTGTATATATTGGTAGACATCTGCTTGCAGCATTCCATTGTTGTCCTCACAGAGCTGTCCCAATCAATAGGAATTGGCATCCACTTCATTTCCTACAAACAAATATCATTGAGAAGACAGGTCAGACCTTTCTGAAATTACGCAGGTGAGGGTGTTAACCTAACAATAAAAGTTGCCGCAAAAAATTAGAAAGCGAAAGCTACTCAAGAATCGAAAGCGAAAGCCATACATCATCACACCATGCATGGAAGAGAAGACCTTAGCAGGGTAGCACAGCACACAGCACATCATAGTAGTATTCGAATTAGAAAACCAGACAACATCTTGTGTTAAAAATTCTACCAGGAATGTGAACTAGAGCATACACCTATACTTAGTTTGGTGGAAATCAGGCTACTGCGAAAATATTCACTAATGACACTGCAGGAAAACATTTCCATGATAAAGAAACGATTTCTGATAATAGTAACGCAATAAAGCACGTATGAAGCTACAGGAACTCTACACAATGAGGTTTCACGAAACAAACAAGCAATAGAGAGAGAGAGAGTAGGGATGCAGATTTTGTGAGGTTATGCACCCGGGCCTCACTATCCTAGCACTCCAATGTTGCTTTGAGATCTGTGCTACACAACTACCTTATTATATGGAATTTTCTCTTTTTTGTTCCTCTCATATAAAACATGTCTTGAACTTCAAACTTTGCAGTACAACATAACTTTGTAACTAGAATGTGAGATAAAACTTTCAGATTTTTTTGTCCGACATAAATATGAAAAATAAGATTTTTTAATCAAACAAATCTCATTTTGTATATTTATGTTGGACCAAAAAATCTGTAGGTTTTATCCCACATTCTACATAGAAAGCTTTGTTGTGCTGCAAAGTTGAAGTACAAATACATGTTCTATATGAGAGAAACAAAAAAGAGAAAATTATTTGCACGAATCGTGATGCAGGAATGAGTGGTTGGATAAGGAGTACCCGGATGCATAGGCTCTAAAACATGTTTTCGGAGAGAGAGAGAGCAAATTACAATGGAGGTGGAAACTTGCACGTACCAGCTGCATGCTAGTTGCAGAGTCGAAGCAGAAATTAGTCGTCCATAAAATCCCCGCCCCAACGGACTACAGTCAGAGGATTGTCGGGATGCCTGTTGACAATACTCCTGAAATCAGATTCAGCGCAGCTCTTTTGAGATTCTGTAGCCTTGACGTACGAGATATGCGCAGACAGCTCTTCCAGTGCAGCCAAGTGCTCGATGCCGGCTGGCCAAGCTCCGTTCTGCATCTGTACATGGAAGTTGAAATTTAACCTCAGCCTCTGGACCGTGGGCATCGCCCCAGATTTGAAGATCAGGTATGATGCTCTGCTCAAGCTCATCCTAAAACTCTTTAGAACAGGGAATGTTCCTCTTCCATTGATGATAATCATTTGTTTTGGTGATCTTCGGACATGTAAATCAAGGTCGATGAGGGAGGGCAACCCCCCAAGAATACCAACACCATCATCGAGCAGCTCGTCAACTTGGAGATGCAACTCATGGAGATTATGAAGTTCCCTCGTGCAGTTAGGGACCCTGGAAAACCAACAGCTATACCATGGTGTAACTCCGCTGTGGAGTCGCTGAAGGCTGCAGGGAAGAGACAAACCATCCTTGCTTCCTTGGAAATTATTTATGAACAGGGACTCGAGCCTACAAAGTTTTCTCAAAGAACAGCATAGAACATCCATGCCTGTTATACTGGCGTCCTGACCATCTAAGTTGCCGTAGAGAGATAGAATTCTCATATTGGTAAGCTCTCCAAGGCCCTTGTAGTTATCTAGTGAGTTTCTTCTAAAATTCAAATTAAATTTGCTAAGAAACCTCAGGGATTTCATGTTTCCGATCCCATCAGGCAGCTTACATGCATATCCAATATCCAGATGCGACAAGTGTGGCAGAAGAATTATATCAGATGGAATACTTCTGGAATTTTGTATATCAAGTGTTTCTAATTGCTGGAGCCCTCTAATCTGTCTTGGTAGCTGCAAACGAGAACCAATCATTATATATCTTAGCTGATACAGTTCATTCATTCCAGTGAGGTCCATTGTCCTGTGGTTCTCGACAAAAAGAACTCGAAGGAACTTGAACTTTGACAGAGGAGGTATTTTACCAGAGTCTCCAAAGATCATAACAGACCGAACCTGTGACAAACTAATATTTCCTAGTAATATTCCATTATCTGAATCATTCAAACGAAGAGACAACCGACGAACCTTATATTCCTCTTCTGTAATGGCTTCTGAGCCGTCCACTATACTGAGAAAATTCTCTTCTTTACATTTAAGCAAGATAAGATCCAGCATCATATCATGTACTTTGCATGCTGTCACTGCCCCTCCACCATCAAACCATACGGGTTGAACAAGGCTTCTATTGACAAGCTCATTGAAATAGTTTCTTGCATTTTTCTCCACATCTTGCCCATTTTCTTTACTAATGAAACCTTCCGCCATCCATTGACGTTCCAGATTGGACCTCTTTATCGTGTAGTCCTCAGGATACATAGCAAGATATAACAAGCAAGTCTTCAGATGAGATGGAAGATCTTTGTAACTGAGGTTTAAGATTTGTCTCATCCCATTCAGTGTGAGTTTTGTTCCAGACATCGAGCCCAAAGAATTCCGTACATGTTCCCACTCTTCTTCTTTGGGACCTTCACTAGCTAAAAGGCCTGCTATGGTGATAATTGCAAGAGGCAAGCCACCACATTTGTTCAGAATTTCAACTGAAACATCTCTGAGGTGGTTAGGGCAAATGTCCTCCGAGCCAAATATCCTGCCAAAAAATAGCATTCTTGAGTCTTCGTTGCTGAGGGGTTTCATTTGTAAAATGTACTCACTGTGAGGGGAGCAACACGCCGTAGCCACTTTCAGACTTCTTGTAGTTACTATTACTCTGCTGGCAAGATCATTTTCTGGGAAAGCACATTTAATAAATTCCCAGGCTGATACATCCCATAGATCATCAATTATAATCAAGTACCTGCCATACATACAACATAATGTTAAGAACACTTATAAAAAAAGAGAAGTTTAAACAAGAGAGATTTAACTTCCTTCAATCAATTATTAGTTGTGGCTGGATAACAAAAAAAAACACAAAACAGAAAAACCGTAATACATAAGCTAAAATTATTTAACACCTTTTGTTTAAGAAATATTATTCATTCATAATAAACTTAGTAAACATTTGAAAGTTAAACTGATTTTCTCATACAAATTGTTAAGCGCAGTTACTATATGCATAATTGTTTCAACACTTCTACTGTTTGATAGGCTGATCAGATTTTCTTTCCAGAAAAACATCATCTTCAAAATATATTTCATTCTCTTTTTGAGACCAAATTAGGCATGTATAATAAGTATCCTTGTGATATCTTGCTATCAAAGACAATGACAATGGCGTCTGGGACACCGGCACAAATGCACCACAGGCAAAATCGCCCTTTAGCCTCTGGTATACCTCATTGGCAAGTGTTGTTTTGCCTAGACCTCCAAATCCCACTATTGATACCACCTTCAGCTGCTTCTCCTCATCAATTAGCCAATCTACAAGGTCCTTCTTTGGCCCCTCCATGCCAACAAGGTTAGCCGCCTTTTCATAGAGTGTTTTAACTCGTGGGTCAATGGCAACAACATTACTTGATTGGGGGATAATGTTATCAAGGTCATATCTTCTGTGGCGATCACTAGTCTCATGCACAAGTTTCTTGATCTCTTCAATCTGTCCAGCAATCCTGTGACGGGCCCTTGATGTTTTGAGACGTCGAATCGTCTTGCGGACAAACCCAGATCTCTTGTCCTTCTCCCCAATGTTTTGGATGAAGTCATCGATGATGTCCTCGATGTCATAAGACAAGTCCCGCAGTGTGTTTCTCCAACTCTTGGTCTGTGGATCTGGCTCGTCCACATCTGCAAGTCTCCCAAGAGCATCCTTCATACTGCGAAGCTCATCATGGATGTACTTCACCTCTTTTCGCAGGTTCATCTTGGCGAACTGTTCCCCATGAGGGTGGTCAGCTTACCCAGAAGGGAGTTCATTGCGCCTGTAGAAGCGCTCACCATTATTCCGGTCATCTCTTGCCGGCCAACTTTTTTTAATGTTGGCTTCTACCTATGCTTGAGAGGAACCTGTAGTATGGGCATTATATAGGTCAGAAATTCCAGAGATAGATAGCTCTTTATATGGGCATTATATAAGTCAGAAATTCCAGAGATAGATAGGATGCTGGAATGAAGGATATTTATAAACAAAACATAAGAAACTAATTCTATACACGTACTTTGGCTGTTCACCCATTTGAAATCATCCTCCCCCCTAAGGTTCTAGAGCACAAAAAATGCAGGAGATTACCATGAGCTGGGCAAGAGATTTACCAGACTAGATAGAGAAGCCTTCGCCTGTGATGATTGCTCTAAGCCGAAGAGTGTCAGTCAACACTTGCAGCATGTGGCCGTGCCGCCATGGCTGCTCCTCAGGGAAACCAGCTTGAGCAAACGCACCTCTTGCAGTCTTGAGATCCAGAAGAAGAGATGTGGGAGGGAGATTCACGCTCAAGCCGACATCCACCAGACATAGCCTGAGATTTAACGTTCACTAGAGTTAATTAACTTTAGTTGGCCTCTAGATCCACGCCACCCCATGTTACCGATGGTACAGTGCAGCATATGGGGTTATCATTGTTTTTTTCTAATGAACTTTGATTAATCATCTTGATCCACGTCTTCCAAAACCAGGAATCTTTGCTCGGTCCCAGTCCCATCCCATGTGCATGCCACTAAAAGGCATCGTACACATTTTGAATGGGTCATCGTCATAGATTAATTGATTTGATTGATGAAGCAAGGTAGAGGACTTCCTTAGCCAAACTGCATGGCACGGATCCGTTTCGTTCGATCGTGTACGTTTGGGTCTGCAATGACAAAAACAACACCCCAACACAGAGTCCCATGGTATTTTTTGACTGTTTTGTCTCCGCTTGAACGCATTTCCGTCGTCAATTTGAGTCAGATTTAGGTTGAAGCGGACACAGACCCATGCGTCCATCTATGCCCTTTTGTCCGGCCTAGCCCACCACCCATCCACCCCTCCCCCCTCTCTCTTCTCCCTTTTCTCTTTTGGCCTACCCACCATGTCGCTATCACGCGTATTGGCAGATGACTAGACGAGGCCGGCGGCGAGGCAACACAAGGTCAGTTACGCGGCAAGGCGGTGCGGCAGTGAGGCAAGGCAAGTTGAGGTGGCGACGGCGTTCCCGTTGTTGGCTAGGCAAAGCAAGGCGGGGCGGCGACGTGGGCGGTCGGTGCTGCGCATCCGGTGTTGGCGATCCCATTTCCACCGACGAGCTGGAGCTCCCGCCGCCACTCCTCCTCCAGCCCGAGGAGCTGGAGCTCCCACCACCGTTTGTCCTTTAGCCCGCCTCCTTGGAGCTCCCGCCACTTGGCCGTCGAGATCCGGTCGGTGGACCTCTCCACCAGTTCCACGACGGGCTCGAGGTAGGCGTGTGTGGTCTGGTGGTGTAGGCGACATATCTTTTTTTTCTTTTGAAAAAGTTGCTTGTCGGTCTCAAATGGGTCTTCCGTGTTGGGTACGATGGTGGTGTCCTGTCCGCTGTCTGTTTTGCCTACCCAAATGTACCAAAAAGGAACAAAATGCGCATCCTTTTGGATCGTGTTGCGTTGGAGTTGGCCTTAGAATAGACTGATTTCACATGCTGGTGCTGTCGAACAAAAGAAAAGAAATGGCACTACGAACAACGGATTTTTTTTCCTTGTGGATATTTCGAGGTACCGGTTTTTCGGCTGTCTCCCGAGAAACAGTGATACCCAAAAATCGTTAACTAAGGCCTTCCAAAGGTCACTCACATTGAAGCGTCCTCATCTATGCCCTTTTGTCCGGCCTAGCCCACCACCCATCCACCCCTCCCCCCTCTCTCTTCTCCCTTTTCTCTTTTGGCCTACCCACCATGTCGCTATCACGCGTATTGGCAGATGACTAGACGAGGCCGGCGGCGAGGCAACACAAGGTCAGTTACGCGGCAAGGCGGTGCGGCAGTGAGGCAAGGCAAGTTGAGGTGGCGACGGCGTTCCCGTTGTTGGCTAGGCAAAGCAAGGCGGGGCGGCGACGTGGGCGGTCGGTGCTGCGCATCCGGTGTTGGCGATCCCATTTCCACCGACGAGCTGGAGCTCCCGCCGCCACTCCTCCTCCAGCCCGAGGAGCTGGAGCTCCCACCACCGTTTGTCCTTTAGCCCGCCTCCTTGGAGCTCCCGCCACTTGGCCGTCGAGATCCGGTCGGTGGACCTCTCCACCAGTTCCACGACGGGCTCGAGGTAGGCGTGTGTGGTCTGGTGGTGTAGGCGACATATCTTTTTTTTCTTTTGAAAAAGTTGCTTGTCGGTCTCAAATGGGTCTTCCGTGTTGGGTACGATGGTGGTGTCCTGTCCGCTGTCTGTTTTGCCTACCCAAATGTACCAAAAAGGAACAAAATGCGCATCCTTTTGGATCGTGTTGCGTTGGAGTTGGCCTTAGAATAGACTGATTTCACATGCTGGTGCTGTCGAACAAAAGAAAAGAAATGGCACTACGAACAACGGATTTTTTTTCCTTGTGGATATTTCGAGGTACCGGTTTTTCGGCTGTCTCCCGAGAAACAGTGATACCCAAAAATCGTTAACTAAGGCCTTCCAAAGGTCACTCACATTGAAGCGTCCTCATCTATTTTTCACTTTCTTTTAAAAGAAAAATAAATTGAGGTAACATGAATTGAACTTGAGACCTCTTGATCCAAGGAGTACCACACTAACCAACTAGAACATGCTAATGCTTGCGCATATTTACTTCTATTTTATTCTCTACGTCAGTTTGCGTCTGGGCCGGCCCATTGTTGAACCGGTCCTTTTATTATTATTTCTTTTTCATTTTTCTATTAATTTTTTTATTTGTCAAAACTGTTCGCCCTTAAGAAATTTTGTTCAAAATTTTTAAAACTGTTTAATTTATAGAATTTTGTTCATAAATTACAAATATTCACATTTAAAAATTGTACAGACATGTCAAAAAATTGTTCGTTTAAAAAATAAATGCTCACATCAATACAATTAAATTTCTGCACATCCATTAAATAGTAAAATTGTTCGTTTATTGGTCATTTAAAGGAAAATGTCCGTCTATTGGTCATTTAAACAAAAATGCATGTTTATTGTTTGTTTAAAAAGAAACATGCTCACGTAAAGAAATCAAACACTATTAAAAATTCTGTACATAAATTAAGTAGAAAAATAAAAATGAAAATATATCAATTAGCGAACATGACGCAACCTGCGTTTGATATCCGAATTCCTTCAGATTTTGCATGGAGGCCTACCATGAGCATGCCCATGTGCTGGAAAAAATTGATGTCATTTCATGTATGACAAGAAGCACACCATGTTCAAAGGTGGTGGTTCGGGTTGGCCGATAGAGCAAGTCTGCATGCACTTTTTTTCCACATCATAAAATGGACCAATTTTTTTTTTTTGCACACACAAGCATCACCATTCATGATAAATTTCATTAAGTTCTAACATTTTATGCATTTTTTAAGGGTTTTTTTTTGGTGAGAACCCCAAAAAACTAGCCAAACATGACACAACGTTGCTATCGGTGTCCGAACTCATTTTGCATGGTGGCCTGCCATGAGCATGCGTACGCGCTGGCAAAATTTGGATCTATTATATTGATATGAGCATTTTTTGAAGTTTAATAAAAAAAGTAGGTACGATGCCTCGTACATATCACATACTGTATATACATGGGTATATGGTTTGCACATGCCTCGTACATATCACATATATAGATGGGTATATGGTTTGATTAAATGAACATACTGCCCTTATATGGTTTTTGTGTGTGTGTGTGGGTGGGGGGGGGGGGGGTGTTTTTCCCTTATATGTGCTTCTCGCGGAACAACAAAAAAGCATGTTATTTTCCTTTTTCGGAATCCACAACTGTAATTCTCACAAAAACAAACATGTACCTCCACAAGAAGCAAATCCGTGCCTCTCGCTAAAGAAAAAAACATGTTTTTTTTCCTTTTCCGAGAGGCACAACGTGAAACCAATGTTGTGCCTCCACAACAAGCAAAACCGTGTCTCACCCGCAAAAAAAAAACAAGCAAAACCGTGTTTCTCGTGAAAGAAAGAAAAACATAATTTTTCCTTTCTAAGAGGCACAACTCTACCTCTCGTGAAAGTAAATCCGTGACTTCACAAGAAGCAAATATCTGCCTCCTGCGAGAGCAAATCTGGGCATCTTCCGATAGTAGCGTTGAACGTATATGTGTATATATTATTATTATTATTTAGAAAAGAAAGATGACTCCCGGCCTCTGCATCTGGACAATGTATACGGTCACTTTATTAATTATTCTCACAAGATCTTACAAAGTCATACAACAGCAAGACTAAAGCCACCGTCTAAGCAACAACTGTCGTTACACCTATCCAATTGATGAAGGGGCGCTAATAGCCTGGGCCTAATACCAAACAGACATCGCAGCCAAACCTAAACATCTAAGACCTGAGGTCCCAACCAGGACGCCTGCCTGGTATGGGGCACCTACCAGTCCGGCGCACTCCTCAACCAGGACGCCTGCCGGGTATGAGGCCGCCGCAGCCACCTGCCACGAGTCCATCTTCAGAGCTGTACTGTTGCATCTACCGTGCCAGGTCTCTCTGCCACCGACGCCACCACTATGCCAAACAGCTAGCGTCGTCCTCCTGTGCGAGTCCATCCTCCCACATCGAACTCTGAATCTGCACTGCGCCACGGCGTCAAGATCCGTCGCCATCAATGTATGGATGAAGCACCGCTCCACCAAAGAAACCGTCCGCTGGTCCCGCGAAGCAAGGCGCAACACCAAGTAGAAGGCCGAAGTCGCACCGCCACCATGCCACCAGCAGCCCTGCCATCAAGAGCTGTTCCTAGCCACCACCTTCAAGAAGGAACACGACACCAGGGTGCCGTCGACGCCCAGAACAGGGGAACAAAAGCTTTCGCCATAGCTCGAGGAGGAGGCGGAAGGGAGAGGATCCACCCCAAAGCCTCCAGGAAGGGGATCGGCGCCAAAGGCGTCGACTTTGGGGAGGCCGCCGTGCCAGCCAGGGGTTTCCCCCGGAACCTCACCCGCACGCCAGATCCGCCAGGCCGGCAATAGGGGACGCCGAAAGCAGCCGTTAAGGACCGACGCCAGCATGGATCGGGACAGATCGGAGCAGGCGCGGATCTTCTACATGGAGCCATGACGGATTGCGAGGAGCCGCCATTGTGCTAGCTTCCGCAGACCCCACGCCGCCCGCGCGGCCGTGGGAGGCTGCCCACCGGAGCCCGCCGGCGCAGCCCGCCCATCGGCTGGGGCTGCCGCCCTGGGGAGCCAAGGCCCTCCAACGGAGAGGAGGCGCCAGATCCCGCCACCACCATCATTGGGGCCGAGCACCCGCTCCTCGGAGGTCCTCAGGCAGCGGCAGAGGGAAGGGGGGAGAGGGGGAAACGCGGCGGCGGCGCTAGGGTTGGCCCCCGAGTCGCCTCAGAGGAGGCGACGCGGGGGAGGCCACCATTGGCGTATGTGCCATATGTGTATATATGAGTGTCTCTTGTCACTACTGTGTTAAAAAAAACTTCTTGCAACAAGGCGACATATCCAGTATAAATCCAGAATCAGTGAAAACATGGAAACTTGCGCTGTGAGGGATTGAACCGGCCACATACGGTGTAGGTGGGCTCGCTACCATTCACTTAAGCATGCTTTGCAGACAGGCCCTGCTAATAATTATAGGCAGATTATTTGTCTATGTCCAGCGCCTGTTCGTTTCTAAGTTGCCAGCTGCTACTAATGTGATTCGCCGCCATCGCCGCTGCGCCGCCCCATCTCCTAAGCCTGGTCATAGTGGAGAGTAACTTATACTAGTGTCATGCATATGACACTAGTCTAAATTATTATCTTCATAGTGCAAAGTAACATAGTAATAGTGTCATAGATGGCTTCATTTATTAATTTATAGACTCATCTTGTATTGAAAAACGATATGTTACAGTAACATATTATGTTACTACTTCTCATTAACTATTTTCTTTTTTGAAAATAAGAAGGTGGCTCAAGGCCTACCTTATATTTTCAAAACAGGCACATGGCCTGGGAAGGTTCGGTTACATGGCTTGTGTGATGCATCAGGGTGCAAGGTCACAAGCAACCTAGAACAAGAGAGAGAGAGAAACCAAAAGGCGAAGGAAAAGGAAGGAAAAAGGAAAGGAAGCTGTCCTAGCCGCCGATCAAATTAGCCCAATAATGCAGATTATTTTTGTCTCGCTGCTTTATAGCTCTGTTGGACCAAAGTCGTATCAAATCAGCTGCATGGAACCTAAGATATGGCTCCGTCCAACACTTATTGTTGAAAACTCTGTCATTCCTAGCTTGCCAGACGGTGACTGCATAAGTCGCAAAAGCAACATTCCATTTATGTTTGAAAGCAAGTTGATCCGCTGCCTGACGAACGAAAGTCTGGATATTAAGGGAGTGCAGAGCCAAAGGACCCAACATGAGCCTGTGCCAGATGGTGCTGACCGGACGGCATCAAAGCAACAAGTGATCAGCCGATTCAAGGGCTTATGTTACTACTTCTCATTAACTACTTGACACATAAGCAAAATTTTATTGAAGTGCGCTATGTTACTAGTTAAGTTACTCTTACTATGACTAGCCTAACACCCTGGGGAGATGCCCTTGCAGAGTTGGACGAGAAGGTCACTGACGCTGAAGCAAGCCAACGGCTCGATTGCCCTAAAACGACGAAAACACTCGGCAGGCTGCACCTCTGCTCCACGCCGAATGGGCTGCTTCTCAATGGTTGATTGATCTTTTAGCGTTCACCAACAATGATGCGTTCTTTTGATAGGTAACCTTGTGCTGAAGCTCCAACAATCCTCGTGGCTGGCTCGTACAAACGCTACGGCCACTATAGCCGGCAATATCGTCCGCTAACTTATATCTTGGGAATAGTGCTTGTGCATATTTTTTCTCAGAAAACAGGGGATTTTCACCGAAAACAGAGGATTTTCAGTATAATTTCAAACATAACAATTATAATAGAGGTTTGCACCAGTTCAATAGATACATATCTGTCTTGTCGTGGAATCCTCAAGAAAAGTTAATCAACAGTGCAACAAAGGCGGACAGAGATCTTCCAAGATCCAAAGAAGACAGAAAGAAACTGTTCACTTTTCTTCTTTGACCAGCGACTAAGGCCGAGATGTCCCATGTCTCCTTCTCCTCGTCCTCGCTGTCGCGTCTCGCGATCATGTAATGTCCGGCGCAATAAAAACGATTTCGACCGCCACCTATGAATGGTGGTACTCATCCCATCAGCAGCTACCGTACACACGAGTTCGTTCTTTCTCTAGAGAAAGGAAAGGCCAAAATCAATTAGAAGCCGGGCAAGATATAATCAGGATGTGAGGGTGACTGCCATTGATCGGTGTACGCGTTTATATTGGTTATATCGAATGTGTGGGCGGCCATGCTTTGCAGCAAGTCGTTTAACTCAGCAGTAGCTATCATTGTTAAATTGTGATCCAAATTATACTGTATTGAACTAGACGTAGTATAACTGGTGTGGGCCTTTGCGTTGACGTCGACGCGTACGAGTACAACTCGTTTACTTGTCCTACAAGGACTCCTATGTGTTGCCCCTCTTATATACCCCATGTAGTCACACCTCAGACGGTCTGTCGTCTCGTGCTTGTAATACTCCTCCTCATAGTGATCGCGCCTTCGTGCCTCCGTGGTTTTCTCCCGCAAGGATTTCCACGTAAAAAATATGTGTCTCTTTGTCTCGTTTATTTCTCGTTATTATCTAATAAATGGTATACAGAGCCAAGTTTACAGATACGAGATTTGAGACGAGAGATTAGGGTTGTGTCCGTGCGCCGCCGCACGCGTCCGTCGATCCGTCGGATCGATTTCTAGCCGAGACCGACAGGACATCGCAGATTGATTCTGCTCCAAAAGCTGTTGTGCGCCCGGTACAGTCGTCCGATCCGCCGAGCCGCCGCTGCTGTTGCACGTACAGGCACTACCCTGCCCGTGAGCTGTCAAATCGTTTGGTTCAAGTCCCGAAGAGGAGCCGATCCGCCGAGCCGCTAGCCTGCTACGCGATTTTCCAATCGATCGCTACTCTGTTGCTTCCTGAGTATTAGTACTAGTAGATCAGCCAACTAGTACTTGCTCCACGTGAAGCCAAGATCAGATTCTGCTCCCGATTGCTACGTGCTCACGCGAGACCATCAGGTGCTATTTACTCTATTCTTTTGTCCGCATATTAAATTCTGTCAAAAAAAATTCTACTGCCTTGTACTACTTTGTGTACACAGTTTTATCGACTCATGGCATCCATGAAGTATGATCTTCCGCTGCTGGACCGTGACACAAGGTTTACCCTATGGCAAGTCAAGATGCGGGCGTTGTTGGCACAGTCCGACTATGATGAAGCACTGGATAGTTTTGGGAAGCAAAGGATTCAGGACTGGACTGATGAGGAAAAAAGAATTGATTGTAAGGCTTTGTCACAAATTCAACTCCATTTGCATAATAATATTTTGCAGGAAGTTTTGAGCGAGAAAACCGCCGCCTCTCTATGGTTAAAGCTGGAAGGGATTTGCATGACTAAAGATCTCACCAGCAAGATGCATCTGAAGCAAAAATTATTCCTGCACAGATTACCTGAGGGAGGTAATGTTTTGAATCATATTTCAGAATTTAAAGAGATCATATCCGATCTAGCTGCAATGGAGGTTAAGTATGAAGAGGAAGATACTGCTCTAATGTTACTTTGTTCACTGCCAAGTTCTTATACCAATTTTCGAGACACCATATTATACAGTCGTGATACTCTCACACTTAATGAAGTTTATGAAGCTTTGAACTCTAAGGAGAAGATGAAACTAATGGTGCCTCATGATGGTTCAAGTTCATCCCAAGCAGAGGGATTATCTGTTCGTGGCAGGACAAAGGAGAAGAACTCCAATAATGGAAACAAAGGCAAAAGTAAAAACGGCTACAGGGGCCGGTCGCAATCCAGAGACAAGAAATATTGCAGATATTGCAAGAGAGACGGGCATGACATCTCAGAGTGTTTCAAGTTGCAGAATAAAGAAAAGAGGAAAGGTAACAAACAAGGTGAAAATTCTGCAAACGTTGCTCGTGATGATAGTTCCGATGATGCTCTTGTCGTTATTGCTGGATGTGCTGAGACCAATGATGAGTGGGTACTTGATACTGCATGTACTTTTCATATGTGTCCACATAGAGATTGGTTTAATACTTTTGATTCCACTACTTCTGCTGGTTTCGTTTTGGGTTTTGATAATTCACCATGCAAGATTGAAGGCATAGGTTCTATTCGAATCAAGATGTTTGATGGCATAATCAGAACTTTGACAGATGTTCGGTATATTCCGAAGATGAAGAGAAATCTTATTTCTATGAGTGCCCTTGATGCAAAGGGATACAAGTATTCAGGTGGAGATAGTGTTTTGAAAGTCACCAAAGATTCCCTTGTTGTGATGAAACGTGACTTAAGTTCGACCAATGGTCTTTATTACCTTCGAAGTTCTACAGTTTCAGGTAACGCTACTCCAGTTGTTTCAAAGAATTCTGATTGTGATGCTGCTAACCTTTGGCATATGCGTCTTGGACATATGAGTGAACTTGGTTTGGCAGAGTTAAATAAGAGAGGTCTTCTTGATGGATATGAACCTGGTAAATTGAAATTTTGTGAGCATTGTATCTTCGGAAAACACAAGAGGGTGAAGTTCAACACTTCGACTCATACAACTGAAGGTATTCTTGATTATGTGCATTCTGATTTATGGGGACCATCTCGCAAGAAGTCTCTAGGTGGTGCTAGTTACATGCTGACTATTATTGATGATTATTCGAGAAAAGTTTGGCCTTATTTCTTGAAGCATAAATATGAAGCATTCTCAGCATTTAAGGAGTGGAAGATTATGATTGAAAGACAAACTGAAAAGAAGGTAAAGATACTTCGCACTGATAATGGTATGGAATTCTGTTCTAAGCAATTTAAGAATTATTGCAAGTCTGAAGGCATTGTCAGACATTACACCGTTCCTTATACTCCTCAACAAAACGGTGTTGCTGAGCGTATGAACAGGACCATTATTTCCAGAGCCCGTTGCATGTTGTCCAATGCAGGTTTGCATAGGCGTTTTTGGGCTGAGGCCGCTTCCACTGCTTGTTATCTCATTAATCGTTCACCATCTATTGCTCTTAATAAGAAAACTCTAATTGAGGTATGGTCTGATTCACCTGCTGATTATTCACAGTTGAGAGTTTTTGGTTGCACTGCTTATGCTCATGTTGATAATGGAAAGTTGGAGCCTAGGGCTGTTAAGTGCATCTTTCTTGGTTATAAGTCTGGTGTTAAAGGTTTTAAATTGTGGAATCCTGAAACCCAGAAGGTTGTTATTAGCAGAAATGTTATCTTTAATGAATCTGCTATGTTACATGATATTTCATCTACTAATGTTCCCGTTGAGAGTGAACAACAGCCAATTCAGGAGCCTACTGTTCAGGTGGAGCATGTTATTGATTCAGGTGATACATCTCATAATGAAATTGTTGATGCACATGATGAACCCGTCATTAATGATGATCATGTCACTCCTACTCCAAATCATCCTATGGTTCCACCCAGTTGGAATCTTGCACGTGACAGAGTTAGGCGGGGTACTAACAAACCTGACAGGTTAATTGAAGAGTGCAATATTGTTTCTTTTGCTTTATCTGTTGCAGAAGAAATTGAAGGTAATGCTGAGCCTTCTTCATATTTCGAGGCTATTATTTCTGGTGATAGTAATAAGTGGATGACCGCTATGCATGATGAGATGGAATCACTTGAAAAGAATGGCACTTGGGATTTAGTAAGATTACCTAGAGAGAAGAAACCTATTCGTTGCAAGTGGGTTTTCAAGAGGAAAGAAGGTGTTTCTCCTAATGATGAGACAAGATATAAAGCAAGGTTAGTTGCTAAAGGTTACAGTCAGATTCCAGGTATTGACTATAACGAAGTATTTTCTCCTGTTGTGAAGCATAGCTCTATTCGCACTTTACTTAGTATTGTTGCCATGCATGATCTTGAGCTTGAACAATTGGATGTTAAAACTGCATTTTTACATGGAGAATTAGAAGAGGATATTTATATGGAACAACCTGAAGGTTTTGTTATTCCTGGAAAAGAAAAGCTTGTCTGTAAGTTAAAGAAATCTCTTTATGGATTGAAGCAATCCCCTAGACAGTGGTACAAGAGATTTGACACCTTTATGCTCTCTCAAGGTTTCAAAATGTCTAATTATGATAGTTGTGTTTATTTGAAAACTGCCAAAGGTTCAACTATTTATTTGCTCCTTTATGTTGATGATATGCTTATTGCTGCAAAGAGTATGTCAGAGATTAATGAACTAAAGAAGCAATTGAGTAATGAATTTGAGATGAAGGATTTGGGTGCAGCAAAGAAAATACTTGGCATGGAAATATCCGGAGATAGACCATCTGGAAAAGTATATCTAAGTCAGAAGGGATATATTGATAAAGTTCTTCGTCGTTTTAATATGCATAATGCCAAGCCAGTAAGTACTCCATTAGCTGCACACTTCAAATTATCATCAGTTTTATGTCCTAAGTCAGATGCAGATATTGAGTACATGTCTAGAGTTCCCTATTCAAGTGCAGTTGGTTCACTTATGTATGCCATGGTTTGTTCTCGTCCGGATTTATCATATGCATTGAGTGTTGTCAGTAGATACATGGCTAATCCTGGAAAAGAGCATTGGAAAGCAGTTCAGTGGATTTTCAGATACCTGCGTGGTACTTCTAATACTTATTTACAGTTTGGGAAAACTAGAGATGGACTTGTTGGTTTTGTTGATTCTGATTTTGCTGGTGATTTGGATAAGAGAAGATCGCTCACAGGTTATGTTTTCACCATTGGTGGTTGTGCTGTGAGTTGGAGAGCAACTTTGCAGTCTATTGTGGCTTGTTCCACTACTGATGCCGAGTATATGGCTATTTCTGAGGCATGCAAAGAAGCTATCTGGTTGAGAGGTTTGTACACTGAGCTTTGTGGAGACTCATCTTGCCCTACCGTATTTAGTGACAGTCAAAGTGCTATATATCTTACAAAGAATCCAATGTATCATGACAGAACAAAGCACATTGATGTCAGATATCACTATATTCGAGATGTTGTTGCTGAAGGTGATTTGAAGGTATGCAAGATAAGTACTCATGATAATCCTGCTGATATGATGACAAAGCCAGTTCCGACCAATAAGTTTGAGCTTTGCTCAGGCTTAGTTGGTATTTCTCACTAGTCCTATGAACTTTGACGCACAAGGTGTTTATGCTGATTTGGATGGAGTTATTTACTTTCTTCGACTACTGAAGCGAATTTGGATCAAGGTGGAGATTGTTAAATTGTGATCCAAATTATACTGTGTTGGACTAGACGTAGTACAACTGGTGTGGGCCTTTGCGTTGACGTCGACGCGTACGAGTACAACTCGTTTACTTGTCCTACAAGGACTCCTATGTGTTGCCCCTCTTATATACCCTATGTAGTCACATCTCAGACGGTCTATCGTCTTGTGTTTGTAATACTCCTCCTTATAGTGATCGTGCCTTCGTGCGTCCGTGGTTTTTTCCCGCAAGGGTTTCCACGTAAAAATATGTGTCTCTTTGTCTCGTTTATTTCTCGTTATTATCTAACAATATCTTGCTTGACACCTATGGGTACATGCACTCTCGGGGCCAAGGAGAAGAAGATGGAGTATGTCTCCCCTCCTCGCCCCAATCCCCAGTTGGTTCCCGGAATACCGGACGGACTTGCTTGCCAATTTCCATCGCGGCTTAAATCATTTAGTTAGCCTCCGTGGTTTTCGCAGAAATTGACACAGAAGGGACCAAAAATGTTGAGCATACGACGCTTTACCTTCCAACATTTCTAAAAAGCAAATATGTAGCATCAAATTTAGAACATCAATGAACCATATCAGTTGTCGTACAAGGATCGTACAGGCTTCATCGAACATGTAATATCATTCAACGGTGGAATGAACAAAGTGTTACAAAGTATTGCAAATAGGGTCTGTATGGGCAATACCTTGGGCCAGGCTTGCAAAAGCCAAACCTGTCCGGATATTACTCTAATTTTCCATTTAAATTAGTTAGTACATCATTCCTAACGTTCGATTATGAATTATTATACCTACTTTCCTAGAATAAACAAATCCTAAATACCACTCCTTCGTGCCTTCATGGGCTCGCTCACCAAAAATGAGGCGCCCAGCCTGGACACTGGGCCTACGGTACCATGCCTAGGTTTAACTCAGTAAAAATCTAGTCTCTATACTTTAAACAACAATGTGATAACCAAATCATACATATAGAGAAATGAAAACACACATGTAAATTACAGTTTAAAATATATTTGTTTCCGACATGTGCTTTACTAAAACTTATAAATTATCACAAAGCTACAGTTCTTTTATTGTACTCTAACCATGGCATAGCTTGGTGTGTAATTTTTCTTAAGGATCAACACTTTTTTATCTCTAGCTTAAAATGATTATTATTACTTTTAATAAATTGACGGAGATAGATTGCAAATTAATATCTAGATATTTAAGTACAGTGTTGGAGTAGATAGAAAAGGATGGGAAAAGGACATTAATTTCCTGTCTTGTTTATGGTATGTACTACTTATGAAACCGGGCCCATCTCTATGGATCTGCATTCTAACGCACTCCGTTTGAAGACCTTCTCCGACCGTGTATTGACTCAATGTTGAATTCTTGCTTGATTTTTCATCATTAGTAAGACATTGCTTGTTTTTCCAGAATTCCTTTGCAAAAAAATTAAATTAGCTGCATTCAATCGAAGGATCCATCCACCCAAAAAGGATAGCGATGGAGCGAGAGACACACCGCATTGTGTCATCACGAATGCCATACGCGTTCCGTGTTGAATCTATTTGTCCTGTATTCAAACGACACATCATGTTCCGTGTTGAATTTTCAGTCATCATACGTAAACTTAATTATCTAGAGTAGCAGCCAACACAAAAAGAAAATGTTCAGTGCTCCAAAAGTAGTCATCCATCTAGATTGACCTGCCACTGTCACATTGATGCACCAGATCGCTGGACCATTTATCAGTCGGACCAACCTGCTGCATGTGCTAGGCTTGGCTCGAAGGTACACAGTCCGTACACTCTGCTGAACCAACATCTTGTCATCGATTACAGTAGCGGTCGACATTTCAGTCGCCATTACCATGTATTTCCATGATTATGGATTGAAGCACTCATGCGTCTCCATGGTCATCGGTCGGTTCAGATATGCAACTCTCACGCCAATGCACAAAATCGCCGGAACAGTCTGAGACCAATCTATTACCTCTTTTATTGGGAGATTTGTTCTTTCTGAGACCAACCTATCCTTGATATACATCAATCTAGCCTGTAGTACTGTAGTACTGTACTTGATCACTGATTAGCATCGCAATTGCGGCGCAACACAGTTCTCGCAACTTGCATCCATCAGCATGTACCTGAAAATTGCAGTTGCAACTTGCAAATAGCAGCAAGCCCGGTGTGCATCTCCCTTGTGCTAATGAATGTACTATAACCGAGATAAGTACAGTTAATTGAGTGCTTAATCTGGAACGAACTCGCATGATTTGTGTATTCTATTTCTATCCGCCCAATCTGGCCGCGATGTAGGATGCAAGCAATAGAGTGGAGAGATACAGAGCTACAAGACGCATTTAGATAATTGAGTATGTACGCAGTATCGTAAGTGTTCTTCTACGAGCTCAAATTCACCTGCGAGGAAGAGTAAAAACAGAAAAAAAAATTTGGATCGTTGCAGATTACGTAAGTGCAAAAAGAGGATTCCGATGGATCCAGTGGATAGATAGACATTGTTGCACGATCCCCACAAAACCGACCCTGACCAGAAATTTTATCGTGCAAACACCGACCAGACTGCTTTGCAATATACTACACTGCACAAAAAGAGACATAAGCAAGCGTGCAAACAAAAAGAAGCAGAGACCATAAAAAGCAGAAGACAGAAAACAGTTTGGACCCGTCTTTCTTTCCGGTCGGTCATCGATTCAAGACTAGTCTTGCAACTAAAGGAGAATGGTCAATTAATATAGGACAGAAAGCAGCAAATAAAAGGCAGATGATCAATATATTACGTACGCCTACGTGTGTATTGTCGTGGAAACCTGAAGCCAGACTATTCAAACAGCAGAAAAAAGGCAGACAGAGATCTTGTGAGATTCTTCCTTGACCAGTGTCCTCGTCATTGGCGTCACGATCATGTAACGTCTGGTCCAATAAAAATGATTGCGATGGCCGACAGCTCCTTCCTTCGATCATTTTCTAGAGAGAGAAATGTGTGGCCGGCCATGCATAGCCTTGCACCATCGATCGATCGCAGTAGCTATCTTATCTTGCTTGGCAGCGATGGGTGCATGCACTTTGACACTTTGGAGGCCAAATAGAAGAAGATATGCTAGTATGTCTCCTTTGCACAAGCCAATCCAGCCGGTTCCCGAAATAGCGAACGCATGTATATATTTTCATCGTTGCATTTAAGCTAGCCTAGCTTTAAACCTGTTAGCTTCCATCGTTTTCTACCACAGCGAGGCAAAAGCAATGCCAATTTATAGCCTTCATGTGATCTGAACACGTCGAATGCAAATCGGGTTCATAGTAATAATCAAGTCCGAGCATCTATACCAATATGAAAAGACACAAAGAGGCAGATCCAATTAATCTCGGCCATTAAACCATGTCAATCAAACGACCAATATTAATCTAATTGCGATCGCTCAACATGTGCATGCAATTAATACCATACCGAACATCAATATCAGCGCAAATCACGTAATTACAACATGTAATTAATTTATATCCTAATGTCAATCCCTAGCCATTGAGAGCAAAATTGGTAAGGTACCGATTAGCCTAGCCATTTACACTTTGTGTAGCTTGGATTCGAAAGGGTGTCTTCTTCAGTTGTCTCTTCCATCCTTAACTCACACTTCTCCAGTGAATTAAAATTTTAGATAACACGTCCATTCAGTACGTACATAAATGGACGGCAGTACTGCAATTCTACCCGAACTGATCGATGAGAGTAATCAGACAGTCGTACGATTACAAATATACCCTACTGGCAAGGGCCGGGTATGTGTATTTCTTCAACGCACACGTTGTGCGTTGTTGTCTCCTCAAAAGAAAAAAAAAACACGTTGTGCGTTGTAGTATAATTGCAAAGCAGCAAAATCACAGTGGTCTAGTAATTTACGTGATCACTGGAGGATCGCTACAAAATTGCACCAACAAAAAGAAACAAAAAGAGACGCAAGCAGGCGTGCAAACGAAAAGAAGAGGAGACGACGCCAAAAGGCAGACGAGCACAGAAAGAAACAAGAATGCAGTTTAATTGGGCCCGTCTAATGTCCGGTCAGTCATCAATCCAAGACTAAAGGAGAATGGTGGATCTATGACAGAAAGCAGCTAATAAAAGGCAGATGATCAATATAATATGTACCCCCTACGTGCGTATTGTCGTGGAAACTCGAAGCCAGGTTAATCAACAGGGCAACAATGGCGGACGGAGATCTTCCAAGATCCGAAGAAGACAGAAAGAAGCTCTCCTGGATTCTTCTTTGACCAGTGACTAAGCTAGTCGGATGTACGCGGCGCCCTTCCCGTCATCGTCGCTGTCGCCTCTCGCGGTCAAGTAACGTCTGGTGCTCCCGCAAAAATAAAAAATAAAAAATAAAAAAAGAGTAACGTCCTGTGCAATAAAAACGATCTTGATTGCAATGTATGAATAGTAGTACTCCTCCCAGCAGCAGCCACGATTCGTTCTTTCCTTCTCTAGAAAAAGAAAAGGCCAGAACCAATTAGAAGCCGGGCAAGAATCAATCAGGATGCGAGGGTGACTGGGATTGATTGGTGCACGCGTATATTTTGCTTGGATCGAATGTGCGGCCTGCCATGCATTGCAGCAAACGGTTCAAACCCGGCAGCATCTTTCTTTTCTTGCTTGGCAGCGATGGATGCACCGCTATGGAGGCCAAGGAGGAGAAGAAGATGAAGTATGTCTGCCCTCCTCACACCAATCCAGACGGTTCCCGGAATGCCCGATGGACTTGCATGCTAATTTCCAGCGTCGTTTTGAATAAATTATTTAGCCTCCATCTTTTTTCTTAGAAAGCAACACAAAAGATATCCATGAACAAAAATGTTGTGCATACGAAGATTTAACATACCACGCTTGTACGATGCTAGTATGCAGCCTGCAGAATGGTAAATTGCACATGTCACGCAAAAACGTGTGCGATTTCATCTAGTATATATAGAACCAGACAAAAAATTTCTCTAATTTTCTCACTCACCCTCGTAATTAATGATGGCCTGAATATCTTGTCCGTGCCTTAAGAATTCAATGTTGAACTCTTACTTCATTTATCATTATTCAAGAATTATTGGGATTTTTTCAGTAATTCTTTTAAATAACATAATATTAGTCGTATTGAGTCTAAGGACCCATTCACCCAGAAGACGAATATTTTGTTTTTTAGAAAAGGAGGACGACCCCCGGCCTCTGCATCTGGACGATGCATACGGCCACTATATTAATTATTAACACAAAATCATACACAGTCATACAACAATAAGTCTAAAGCCATCAAACTAAGCAACAACTGTCGCTATCCCTATCCAGTTGATGTAGGGGCGCTGAAAGTCTGGGCCTAATACCAAACAGACCACACAGCCAAACCGAAACATCTAAAGACTTGAGGTCCCACCCGGACGCCTGCCGGGTATGGGCACCCACCAGTCCGGCGTGCTTCTCAACCAGGACCCCTGCCGGGTATGAGGTCACCGCAGCCACCTGCCACGAATTCATCTTCAGAGCTGTACTGTTGCATCAACCTTGGCCGGTCCAACTGCCGCCGACGCCACCATGACGCCAGGCAGCGTCACCCTCCTGCGCGAGTCCATCTCCGCTCATCAGGTGCTGAGTCTCCACTGCGCCACGTCGCCGAGATCCGCCGTCATCAATGGAGCAGATGAAACATCGCCCGAATACTCCGTCCTAGCCGCCGCCATTGGATCTCATGAGAAAGGCCGCCCCCGCCGCCTCAGATGGGATCCGCCGCCTCCCCCCACCCAGGAACCTTGGCACCGGGCCCGCCGCCACCGCGGCCCACGTCGGCGGCAGCGGCGGCAAGAGGGGGTGAAGGGGGAGGTGCTGGCGGCGCTAGGGTTGGGGCCCCTGGCGTCGCCCGGGGGGAGGCGGCGCGAGGGGTGCGATGGATGATGAGGGGTGCGATGGATGGCGAGCACCAGAAGACGAATATAATTGTTGCGTTATTCATAGCTGCGCCAATTATTCATAGCTGCAACCACGACCCACCGACGATACAGAAGCTAGACTCGTGGTCACATCCTATACCACAATTCTGCATTAGGTTTGGCTCGAAGCCTTTTTCCGGTTCTTTCCTGATCTACTTCAACCTGTGAAAACGTATATGTACACACTGATCCTGACATGTGTAGTCTAGAGCTACTGTCGGTCCGTACACTATGTCGACCAAAATTAATCTTCTGAGTGACACTGTCCGTGGAGCTAGCTACTGTCTGCGTACGTATTCATGTGTACGTGATCTGGACCGTGCATGCTCGCCGCAACTAGCTAGAACTCCACCACTGATTAGCATCGCAATTACATCTTTTTAGTGTTGTGTACGTCTCACAACTTGCATCCATCAGCATGTACTCCAGTGTACTATAAACCGAGTTAACTATGATTTGTGTATTCTACCCGCTCAGCCCAATGCAGTACAGTGGCAAAATATACACACAGCTTGCAGTGGTACGTACGTTGCACCCTTGTCTGCCACTGTTGGATTTCTATTAGCGCTAATTCACTATCTCGCCAAAGCGATTTCTTTCTTTTGTGGCCGCTTTTTCCAGAGGTGTACTTTGCAGATCTTTTTAATTGAGACCCCCAAGTGGTTAGGTGCATGAGAGAAAAAAATTGATGTCAGTTCAAACGTTTCTTCTTCGTCTTGCCAAATTCTTCCACCCTTGTCTGCCGCTGTTGGATTTCTATTTTTCTTTGATAAAGGACTGTTGGATTTCTATTAGCGCTAGTTTACTGTGTGACCTAAGCGATTTCTTTATTTCGTTTTCGCTTTTTCCCAGTAGTGTTATTTGCAGCTTTTCTCAATTAGTCTTACTAAATCTTAGTCGACTTAGACTTGGTTATATCTCATGCAATATGCATGAGATATTACATTGTGATCTGTGTAAATTTTCTTTCTTACATGTTATGTCATTTGACTGAGACTTGGTTCAATCTCAGTTCACTGAGATCTAGCCACACACCTTTTCAATTGAGACCGCTATTGGTACATGAGAAAAAAAATCACGTCAGTTCAAATCCAATAGGTGGCGCCTACCAAATCTTCCACCATTGACTGATCCAGTGCCGTCTAGGCGGCTGGCTCCCGCCATCCACGGCCCGCGACTCCCCACATCAACCTCCGGCACCCTTCCAACTAGGGTACCGCTGTTGCGACATCGCGGTCTAGGGTCATTTCCATCCCGGGCCTCGCTGGCGTCCTTGCGCCTTGCTGTGCACGCCCCATTGTCCGTCTTCAGGCCCGGAGCTACGTGTAGAAAATCGACTGACTTATATCGCAAGTTCAGTTGCCTGGCAAGCGATGACTTGACGCAAAGGAATGATTGTACAATGGCGGCGATCACATCACATGTAGCCGTTGAGATTGTGGAAAAGTGGTGGTGACAACACATGGGTGATTTCGATGGTGATGCTACTCGAGCACCTGGTCTTGAGCTTCGGGGTGAAATCCTAGGTCAACCGAGAGTGGTTATGCCTGGCAATGGCGATGTTTTTTTACGTCATTACCTTGTTGAAGGCAGTGCTCGAATATGCTCGGACTGCTTCTTCAGGGTGAAAACCTAGATTCTGACTTTATGGTTGGATCCGGTGATGGTGACACTTGAGTGTCTCTCTCTTCCTGAAGGCGTTGCTGTTGAAGAACCTCGTTGTCCATGTGATGTCATGAGATAGTTGGTGCGGATATGGTTGTTGTTGTAGTTTGTCGATCGCAAATCAGATCGCTTTGGTTTTTTTCCTCGCCTACGCATAGCTTTGGTCTTATATGACTTTGATAGTTGTGGGCGTGTTTTTTGCGTGCGTGTGAGTTGGTGTTGGCTGTGTGCATCCTAACTATGCAGAGGTCGGATTGTTGGGGAACGTAGCATAATTTTAAAATTTTCTACGCATCACCAAGATCAATCTATGGAGTCATCTAGCAATGAGTGAGAGGGGAGTGCATCTACATACCCTTGTAGATCGCGAGCGGAAGCGTTCAAGAGAACGGGGTTGGTAGAGTCGTACTCGTCGTGATCAAAATCACCGATGACCAAGTGCCGAACGGACGGCACCTCCGCGTTCAACACACGTACGGTTGGGAAGACGTCTCCTCCTTCTTGATCCAACAAGGGGAAAGAGAGGTTGATGGAGATCTAGCAGCACGACGGCGTGGTGGTGGAAGTAGCGGTGATCTCGGCAGGGCTTCGCCAAGCTCCAACTAAAGAGAGAGAGAGAGGTGTTACGAGGGGAGAGGGAGGCGCCGAGGACTTGGGTGCGGCTGCCCTCCCTCCCCCCCACTATATATAGGGCCCCTAGGGGGGGTGCCGGCCCTAGGAGATGGGATCTCCAAGGGGGGCGGCGGCCAAGGGGGACTTGCCCCCCAAGCCAAGTGGGGCGCCCCCACCCCTAGGGTTTCCAACCCTAGGCGCAGGGGGGAGGCCCATGGGGGGCGCACCAGCCCATCAGAGGCTGGTTCCCCTCCCACTTCAGCCCATGGGGCCCTCCGGGATAGGTGGCCCCACCCGGTGGACCCCCGGGACCCTTTCGGTGGTCTCGGTACAATACCGACTACCCCCGAAACTTTCCCGATGGCCGAAACTGGACTTCCTATATATAAATCTTCACCTCCGGACCATTCCGGAACTCCTCGTGACGTCCGGGATCTCATCCGGGACTCCGAACAACTTTCAAGTTACCGCATACTAATATCTCTACAACCCTAGCGTCATCGAACCTTAAGTGTGTAGACCCTACGGGTTCGGGAGACACGTAGACATAACCGAGACGATACTCCGGTCAATAACCAACTGAAGGAAATATGCCCTAGAGGCAATAATAAAGTTATTATTTATTTCCTTATATCATGATAAAAGTTTATTATTCATGCTAGAATTGTATTAACCGGAAACATAATACATGTGTGAATACATAGACAAACACAGTGTCACTAGTATGCCTCTACTTGACTAGCTCGTTAATCGAAGATGGTTATGTTTCCTAACCATGGACAAAGAGTTGTCATTTGATTAACGGGATCACATCATTAGTTGAATGATCTGATTGACATGACCCATTCCATTAGCTTAGCACCCGATCGTTTAGTATGTTGCTATTGCTTTCTTCATGACTTATACATGTTCCTATGACTATGAGATTATGTAACTCCCGTGTGCCGTAGGAACACTTTGTGTGCTACCAAACGTCACAACGTAACTGGGTGATTATAAAGGTGCTCTACAGGTGTCTCCAAAGGTACATGTTGGGTTGACGTATTTCGAGATTAGGATTTGTCACTCCGATCATCGGAGAGGTATCTCTGGGCCCTCTCGGTAATGCACATCACTTAAGCCTTGCAAGCATTGCAACTAATGAGTTAGTTGCGGGATGATGTATTACGGAACGAGTAAAGAGACTTGCCGGTAACGAGATTGAACTAGGTATTGGATACCGACGGTCGAATCTCGGGCAAGTAACATACCGATGACAAAGGGAACAACGTATGTTGTTATGCGGCCTGACCGATAAAAGATCTTCGTAGAATATGTAGGAACCAATATGAGCATCCAGGTTCCGCTATTGGTTATTGACCGGAGACGTGTCTCGGTCATGTCTACATTGTTCTCGAACCCGTAGGGTCCGCACGCTTAAGGTTACGATGACAGTTATATTATGAGTTTATGCATTTTGATGTACTGAAGTTTGTTCGGAGTCCCGAATGTGATCACGGACATGACGAGGAGTCTCGAAATGGTCGAGACATAAAGATTGATATATTGGAAGCCTATATTTGGATATCGGAAGTGTTCCGGGTGAAATCGGGATTTTACTGGAGTACCGGGCGGTTACCGGAACCCCCCGGGAGGTACATGGGCCTTAATGGGCCTTAGTGGAAGAAGAGGAGAGGCGGCCAGGGCTGGGCCGCGCGCCCCTTCCTTCTCTCTCTCTCTTTTCCCACCTCGTGAATCCTATTCCAACTAGGATTGGGGGAGAAGTCCTACTCCCGGAGGGAGTAGGACTCCTCCTGGCGCGCCCTATGATGGCCGGCCGGCCTCCCCCTCTTGAACCTTTATATACGGAGGCAGGGGCACCCCTAGAGACATAAGTTGATCCACGTGATCATATTCTTAGCCGTGTGCGGTGCCCCCTTCCACCATAGTCCTCGATAATATTGTAGCGGTGCTTAGGCGAAGCCCTGCGACGGTAGTACATCAAGATCGTCACCACGCCGTCGTGCTGTCGGAACTCTTCCCCGACACTCTGCTGGATCAGAGTCCGGGGATCATCATCGAGCTGAACGTGTGCTAGAACTCGGAGGTGCCGTAGTTTCGGTGCTTGATCGGTCGGGCCGTGGAGACGTACGACTACATCAACCAAACGCTTCCGTTGTCGATCTACAGGGGTACGTAGATCACACTCTCCCCTCTCGTTGCTATGCATCACCATGATCTTGCTTGTGCGTAGGAATTTTTTTGAAATTACTACGTTCCCCAACAGTGGCATCCGAGCCTAGGTTTTATGTGTTGATGTTATATGCACGAGTAGAACACAAGTGAGTTGTGGGCGATATAAGTCATACTGCTTACCAGCATGTCATACTTTGGTTCAGCGGTATTGTTGGATGAAGCGCCCCGGACCAACATTACGCGTACACTTACGCGAGACCAGTTCTCCCGACGTGCTTTGCACATAGGTGGCTTGCGGGTGACAGTTTCTCCAACTTTGGTTGAACCAAGTGTGGCTATGCGGTAGTCGTGGAAGCATAAGATTGGCGAGACGACAACGATGCTACGATGGAGATCAAGGTGTCGCGCCGGTGACGATGGTGATCATGACGGTGCTTCGGAGATGGAGATCACAGGCACAAGATGATGATGGCCATATCATATCACTTATATTGATTGCATGTGATGTTTATCTTTTATGCATCTTATCTTGCTTTGATTGACGGTAGCATTATAAGATGATCTCTCACTAAATTATCAAGATAAAAGTGTTCTCCCTGAGTATGCACCGTTGCCAAAGTTCGTCGTGCCCAGACACCACGTGATGATCGGGTGTGATAAGCTCTACGTCCATCTACAACGGGTGCAAGCCAGTTTTGCGCACGCAGAATACTCAGGTTAAACTTGACGAGCCTAGCATATGCAGATATGGCCTCGGAACACTGAGATCTAAAGATCGAGCGTGAATCATATAGTAGATATGATCAACATAGCGATGTTCACCATTGAAAACTACTCCATTTCACGTGATGATCGGTTATGGTTTAGTTGATTTGGATCACGTGATCACTTAGAGGATTAGAGGGATGTCTATCTAAGTGGGAGTTCTTTAAGTAATTTGATTAATTGAACTTAAATTTATCATGAACTTAGTACCTGATAGTATCTTGCTTATGTATGTTTGATTGTAGATAGATGGCCCGTGCTGTTGTTCCGTTGAATTTTAATGCGTTCCTTGAGAAAGCAAAGTTGAAAGATGATGGTAGCAATTACACGGACTGGGTCCGTAACTTGAGGATTATCCTCATTGCTGCACAGAGGAATTATGTCCTGGAAGCACCGCTGGGTACCAGGCCTGCTGCTGGAGCAACACCAGATGTTATGAATGTCTGGCAGAGCAAAGCTGATGACTACTCGATAGTTCAGTGTGCCATGCTTTACGGCTTAGAATCGGGACTTCAACGACGTTTTGAACGTCATGGAGCATATGAGATGTTCCAGGAGTTGAAGTTAATATTTCAAGCAAATGCCCGGATTGAGAGATATGAAGTCTCCAATAAGTTCTATAGCTGCAAGATGGAGGAGAACAGTTCTGTCAGTGAGCATATACTCAAAATGTCTGGGTATAATAATCACTTGATTCAGATGGGAGTTAATCTTCCAGATGATTGCGTCATTGACATAATTCTCCAATCACTGCCACCAAGCTACAAGAGCTTCGTGATGAACTATAATATGCAAGGGATGAATAAGACTATTCCCGAGCTCTTCACAATGCTAAAAGCTGCGGAGGTAGAAATCAAAAAGGAGCATCAAGTGTTGATGGTCAACAAGACCACTAGTTTCAAGAAAAAGGGCAAAGGGAAGAAGAAGGGGAACTTCAAGAAGAACAGCAAACAAGTTGCTTCTCAAGAGAAGAAACCCAAGTCTGGACCTAAGCCTGAAACTGAGTGCTTCTACTGCAAGCAGACTGGTCACTGGAAGCGGAACTGCCCCAAGTATTTGGCGGATAAGAAGGATGGCAAGGTGAACAAAGGTATATGTGATATACATGTTATTGATGTGTACCTTACTAGAGCTCGCAGTAGCACCTGGGTATTTGATACTGGTTCTGTTGCTAATATTTGCAACTCGAAACAAGGACTACGGATTAAGCGAACACTGGCAAAGGACGAGGTGACGATGCGCGTAGGAAATGGTTCCAAAGTCGATGCGATCGCGGTCGGCATGCTACCTCTACATCTACCTTCGGGATTAGTATTAGACCTAAATAATTGTTATTTGGTGCCAGCGTTGAGCATGAACATTATATCTGGATCTTGTTTAATGCGAGACGGTTATTCATTTAAATCAGAGAATAATGGTTGTTCTATTTGTATGAGTAATATCTTTTATGGTCATGCACCTTTGAAGAGTAGTCTATTTTTGATGAATCTCGATAGTAGTAACACACATATTCATAATGTTGAAGCCAAAAGATGTAGAGTTGATAATGATAGTGCAACTTATTTGTGGCACTGCCGTTTAGGTCATATCGGTATAAAGCGCATGAAGAAACTCCATACTGATGGACTTTTGGAATCACTTGATTATGAATCACTTGGTACTTGCGAACCGTGCCTCATGGGCAAGATGACTAAAACACCGTTCTCCGGTACTATGGAGAGAGCAACAGATTTTTTGGAAATCATACATACAGATGTATGTGGTCCGATGAATATTGAGGCTCGTGGCGGATATCGTTATTTTCTCACCTTCACAGATGACTTAAGCAGATATGGGTATATCTACTTAATGAAACACAAGTCTGAAACATTTGAAAAGTTCAAAGAATTTCAGAGTGAAGTTGAAAATCATCGTAACAAGAAAATAAAGTTTCTATGATCTGATCGTGGAGGAGAATATTTGAGTTACGAGTTTGGTGTACATTTGAAACAATGCGGAATAGTTTCGCAACTCACGCCACCCGGAACACCACAGCCTAATGGTGTGTCCGAACATCGTAATCGTACTTTACTAGATATGGTGCGATCTATGATGTCTATTTTACTGATTTACCGCTATTGTTTTGGGGTTATGCTTTAGAGACGGCCGCATTCACGTTAAATAGGGCACCATCAAAATCCGTTGAGACGACGCCTTATGAACTATGGTTTGGCAAGAAACCAAAGTTGTCGTTTCTTAAAGTTTGGGGCTGCGATGCTTATGTGAAAAAGCTTCAACCTGATAAGCTCGAATCCAAATCGGAGAAATGTGTCTTCATAGGATACCCAAAGGAGACTGTTGGGTACACCTTCTATCACAGATCCGAAGACAAGACATTCGTTGCTAAGAATGGATCCTTTCTAGAGAAGGAGTTTCTCTCGAAAGAAGTGAGTGGAAGGAAAGTAGAACTTGACGAGGTAACTGTACCTGCTCCCTTATTGGAAAGTAGTACATCACAGAAATCTGTTTCTGCGACACCTACACCAATTAGTGAGGAAGCTAATGATAATGATCATGAAACTTCAGAACAAGATACTACTGAACCTCGTAGATCAACCAGAGTAAGATCCGCGCCAGAGTGGTACGGTAATCCTGTTCTAGAAATCATGCTACTAGATCATGATGAACCTACGAACTATGAAGAAGCGATGGTGAGCCCAGATTCTGCAAAATGGCTTGAAGCCATGAAATCTGAGATGTGATCCATGTATGAGAACAAAGTATGGATCTTCAAAAAGAAGACTGACGTTGACGGTAATATTACTGTCTACAAAGCTCGACTTGTCGCAAAAGGTTTTCGACAAGTTCAAGGGGTTGACTACGATGAGACCTTCTCACCCGTAGCGATGCTTAAGTCTGTCCGAATCATGTTAGCAATTGCCGCATTTTATGATTATGAAATTTGGCAAATGGATATCAAAACTGCATTCCTGAATGGATTTCTGGAAGAAGAGTTGTATATGATGCAACCGGAAGGTTTTGTCGATCCAAAGGGAGCTAACAAAGTGTGCAAGCTCCAGCGATCCATTTATGGACTGGTGCAAGCCTCTCGGAGTTGGAATAAACGCTTTGATAGTGTGATCAAAGCATTTGGTTTTATACAGACTTTCAGAGAAGCCTGTATTTACAAGAAAGTGAGTGGGAGCTCTGTAGCATTTCTGATATTATATGTGGATGACATATTACTGATAGGAAATGATATAGAATTTCTGGATAACATAAAGGGATACTTGAATAAGAGTTTTTCAATGAAAGACCTCGGTGAAGCTGCTTACATATTAGGCATAAAGATCTATAGAGATAGATCAAGACACTTAATTGGACTTTCACAAAGCACATACCTTGACAAGATTTTGAAGAAGTTCAAAATGGATCAAGCAAAGAAAGGGTTCTTGCCTGTGTTACAAGGTGTGAAGTTGAGTCAGACTCAATGCCCGACCACTGCAGAAGATAGAGAGAAAATGAAAGATGTTCCCTATGCTTCAGCCATAGGCTCTATCATGTATGCAATGCTGTGTACCAGACCTGATGTGTGCCTTGCTATAAGTCTAGCAGGGAGGTACCAAAGTAATCCAGGAGTGGATCACTGGACAATGGTCAAGAACATCCTGAAGTACCTGAAAAGGACTAAGGATATATTTCTCGTATATGGAGGTGACAAAGAGCTCATCGTAAACGGTTACGTTGATGCAAGCTTTGACACTGATCCGGACGATTCTAAATCGCAAACTGGATACGTGTTTACATTAAACGGTGGAGCTGTCAGTTGGTGCAGTTCTAAACAAAGCGTCGTGGCGGGATCTACATGTGAAGCGGAGTACATAGCTGCTTCGGAAGCAGCAAACGAAGGAGTCTGGATGAAGGAGTTCATATCCGATCTAGGTGTCATACCTAGTGCATCGGGTCCAATGAAATTTTTTTGTGACAATACTGGTGCAATTTCCTTGGCAAAGGAATCCAGATTTCATAAAAGAACCAAGCACATCAAAAGACGCTTCAATTCCATCGGGGTCTAGTCCAGGTGGGAGACATAGAGATTTGCAAGATACATACGGAGCTGAATGTAGCAGACCCGTTGACTAAGCCTCTTACACGAGCAAAACATGATCAGCACCAAAGCTCCATGGGTGTTAGAATCATTACTGTGTAATCTAGATTATTGACTCTAGTGCAAGTGGGAGACTGAAGGAAATATGCCCTAGAGGCAATAATAAAGTTATTATTTATTTCCTTATATCATGATAAAAGTTTATTATTCATGCTAGAATTGTATTAACCGGAAACATAATACATGTGTGAATACATAAACAAACAAAGTGTCACTAGTATGCCTCTACTTGACTAGCTCGTTAATCGAAGATGGTTATGTTTCCTAACCATGGACAAAGAGTTGTCATTTGATTAACGGGATCACATCATTAGTTGAATGATCTCATTGACATGACTTATACATGTTCCTATGACTATGAGATTATGTAACTCCCGTGTGCTATTGCTTTCTTCATGACTTATACATGTTCCTATGACTATGAGATTATGTAACTCCCGTGTGCCGGAGGAACACTTTGTGTGCTACCAAACGTCACAATGTAACTGGGTGATTATAAAGGTGCTCTACAGGTGTCTCCAAAGGTACATGTTGGGTTGACGTATTTCGAGATTAGGATTTGTCACTCCGATCATCGGAGAGGTATCTCTGGGCCCTCTCGGTAATGCACATCACTTAAGCCTTGCAAGCATTGCAACTAATGAGTTAGTTGCGGGATGATGTATTACGGAACGAGTAAAGAGACTTGCCGGTAACGAGATTGAACTAGGTATTGGATACCGACGATCGAATCTCGGGCAAGTAACATACCGATGACAAAGGGAACAACGTATGTTGTTATGCGGTCTGACCGATAAAAGATCTTCGTAGAATATGTAGGAACCAATATGAGCATCCAGGTTCCGCTATTGGTTATTGACCGGAGATGTGTCTCGGTCATGTCTACATTGTTCTCGAACCCGTAGGGTCCGCACGCTTAAGGTTACGATGACAGTTATATTATGAGTTTATGCATTTTGATGTACCGAAGTTTGTTCGGAGTCCCGAATGTGATCACGGACATGACGAGGAGTCTCGAAATGGTCGAGACATAAAGATTGATATATTGGAAGCCTATATTTGGATATCGGAAGTGTTCCGGGTGAAATCGGGATTTTACCGGAGTACCGGGAGGTTACCGGAACCCCCCGGGAGGTACATGGGCCTTGGTGGAAGAAGAGGAGAGGCGGCCAGGGCTGGGCCGCGCGCCCCTCCCCCCTAGTCCAAATAGGACAAGGAGAGGGGGGGCCGGCGCCCCTTCCTTCTCTCTCTCTCTCTCTCTCTCTCTCTTTTCCCACCTCGCGAATCCTATTCCAACTAGGATTGGGGGAGAAGTCCTACTCCCGGAGGGAGTAGGACTCCTCCTGGCACGCCCTATGATGGCCGGCCGGCCTCCCCCTCTTGAACCTTTATATACGGAGGCAGGGGCACCCCTAGAGACACAAGTTGATCCACGTGATCATATTCTTAGCCGTGTGCGGTGCCCCCTTCCACCATAGTCCTCGATAATATTGTAGCGGTGCTTAGGCGAAGCCCTGCGACGGTAGTACATCAAGATCGTCACCACGCCGTCGTGCTGACGGAACTCTTCCCCGACACTTTGCTGGATCGGAGTCCGGGGATCGTCATCAAGATGAACGTGTGCTAGAACTCGGAGGTGCCGTAGTTTCGTTGCTTGATCGGTCGGGCCGTGGAGACGTACGACTACATCAACCAAACGCTTCCATTGTCGATCTACAAGGGTACGTAGATCACACTCTCCCCTCTCGTTGCTATGCATCACCATGATCTTGCGTGTGCGTAGGAAAGTTTTTGAAATTACTATGTTCCCCAACACCAACAGCGGGATCTGGATACCCATGTTGGCTCCCACATGTTCCACGATGATCTCATCTGATGAACCACGATGTCGAGGATTCAATCAATCCCGTATTCGATTCCCTTTGTCAATCGGTACGTTACTTGCCCGAGATTCGATCGTTGGTATCCCAATACCTCGTTCTATCTCGTTACCGGCAAGTCACTTTACTCGTACCATAATGCATGATCCCGTGACCAAACACTTTGTCACATTGAGCTCATTTTGATGATGCATTACCGAGTGGGCCCAGAGACACCTTTCCATCATACGGAGTGACAAATCCCAGTCTCGATCCGTGTCAACCCAACAGATACTTTCGGGGATACCTGTAGTATACCTTTATAGTCACCCAGTTACGTTCTGACGTTTGGTACACCCAAAGCACTCCTACGGCATCCGGGAGTTACACGATCTCATGGTCTAAGGAAATGATACTTGACATTGGAAAAGCTCTAGAAAACGAACTACACGATCTTGTGCTATGCTTAGGATTGGGTCTTGTCCATCACATCATTCTCCTAATGATGTGATCCTGTTATCAATGACATCCAATGTCCATAGTCAGGAAACCATGACTATCTATTGATCAACGAGCTAGTTAACTAGAGGCTCACTAGGGACATGTTGTGGTCTATGTATTCACACATGTATTACGATTTCCGGATAACACAATTATAACATGAACAATAGACAATTACCATGAACAAGGAAATATAATAATAACCATTTTATTATTGCCTCTAGGGCATATTTCCAACAGTCTCCCACTTGCACTAGAATCAATAATCTATTTACATTGTGATGAATTGAACACCCATAGAGTTCTGGTGTTGATCATGTTTTGCTCGCGGAATAGGTTTAGTCAACGGATCTGCGACATTCAGATCCGTATGTACTTTGCAAATATCTATGTCTCCATCTTGAACATTTTCACGAATGGAGTTGAAGCGACGCTTGATGTGCCTGGTCTTCTTGTGAAACCTAGGCTCCTTGGCAAGGGCAATAGCTTCAGTGTTGTCACAGAAGAGAGTGATCGGCCCCGACGCATTGGGTATGAATCCTAGGCCAGTGGTGAACTCCTTCATCCAGATTGCTTCATGCGCTGCCTCCGAGGCTGCCATGTACTCCGCTTCACATGTAGATCCCGCCACGAAGCTTTGCTTGCAAGTGCACCAGCTTACTGCCCCACCATTCAAAATATACACGTATCCGGTTTGTGATTTAGAGTCATCCAGATCTGTGTCGAAGCTAGCATCGACGTAACCCTTTACGACGAGCTCCTCGTCACCTCCATATACGTGAAACATATCCTTAGTCCTTTTTAGGTACTTCAGGATGTTCTGGACCGCTGTCCAGTGTTCCATGCCGGGATTACTTTGGTACCTTCCTACCAAACTCACGGCAAGGTTTACATCAGGTCTGGTACACAGCATGGCATACATGATATGTCTGTTGGAAATATGCCCTAGAGGCAATAATAAATTGATTATTATTATATTTACTTGTTCATGATAATCGTTTATTATCCATGCTAGAATTGTATTGATAGGAAACTCAGATACATGTGTGGATACATAGACAACACCATGTCCCTAGTAAGCCTCTAGTTGACTAGCTCGTTGATCAATAGATGGTTACGGTTTCCTGACCATGGACATTGGATGTCGTTGATAACGGGATCACATCATTAGGAGAATGATGTGATGGACAAGACCCAATCCTAAGCATAGCATAGATCGTGTAGTTCGTTTAAAGCTTTTCTAATGTCAAGTATCATTTCCTTAGACCATGAGATTGTGCAACTCCCGGATACCGTAGGAGTGCTTTGGGTGTACCAAACGTCACAAACAACGTAACTGGGTGACTATAAAGGTGCACTACGGGTATCTCCGAAAGTGTCTGTTGGGTTGGCACGAATCGAGACTAGGATTTGTCACTCCGTGTAAACGGAGAGGTATCTCTGGGCCCACTCGGTAGGACATCATCATAATGTGCACAATGTGATCAAGGAGTAGATCACGGGATGATGTGTTACGGAACGAGTAAAGAGACTTGGCGGTAACGAGATTGAACAAGATATCGGGATACCGACGATCGAATCTCGGGCAAGTATCGTACCGATAGACAAAGGGAATTGTATACGGGATTGATCGAATCCTCGACATCGTGGTTCATCCGATGAGATCATCGTGGAACATGTGGGAACCAACATGGGTATCCAGATCCCGTTGTTGGTTATTGACCGGAGAACGTCTCGGTCATGTCTGCATGCTTCCCGAACCCGTAGGGTCTACACACTTAAGGTTCGGTGACGCTAGGGTTATAGAGATATTAGTATGCGGTAACCCGAATGTTGTTCAGAGTCCCGGATGAGATCCCGGACGTCACGAGGAGTTCCGGAATGGTCCGGAGGTAAAGATTTATATATAGGAAGTCCTATTTCGGCCATCGAGACAAGTTTCGGGGTCATCGGTATTGTACCGGGACCACCGGAAGGGTCCCGGGGGTCCACCGGGTGGGGCCACCTGCCCCGGCGGCCACATGGGCTGTAGGGGGTGCGCCTTGGCCTATATGGGCCAAGGGCACCAGCCCCAAGAGGCCCATGCGCCAAGAGAAGAGGGAAAGGAAGAGTCCTAAAGGGGGAAGGCACCTCCTAGGTGCCTTGGGGAGGAGGGACTCCTCCCTTGGCCGCACCCTTCCTTGGAGGAAGGGCTAAGGCTGCGCCCCCCTCTCCCTTGGCCCTATATATAGTGGGGGAAGGGAGGGCAGCAAATTCTAAGCCCTGGCGCCTCCCTTTCCCTCCCGTGACACATCTCCCTCCTCCCGCAGCGCTTGGCGAAGCCCTGTTGGAATCCCGCTACTTCCACCACCACGCCGTCGTGCTGCTGGATCTCCATTAACCTCTCCTTCCCCCTTGCTGGATCAAGAAGGAGGAGACGTCGTTGCTCCGTACGTGTGTTGAACGCGGAGGTGCCGTCCGTTCGGCGCTAGGATCATCGGTGATTTGAATCACGACGAGTACGACTCCATCAACCCCGTTCTCTTGAACGCTTCCGCGCGCGATCTACAAGGGTATGTAGATCCACTCCTCCCTCGTTGCTAGATGACTCCATAGATTGATCTTGGTGACACGTAGGAAAATTTTGAATTTCTGCTACGTTCCCCAACAGTGGTATCAGAGCTAGGTCTATTGCGTAGATTCTATGCACGAGTAGAACACAAAGTAGTTGTGGGCGTTGATTTTGTTCAATATGCTTACCGTTACTAGTCCAATCTTGATTCGGTGGCATTGTGGGATGAAGCGGCCTGGACCAACCTTACACGTACGCTTACGTGAGACCGGTTCCACCGACTGGCATGCACTAGTTGCATAAGGTGGCTGGCGGGTGTCTGTCTCTCCCACTTTAGTCGGATCGGATTCGATGAAAAGGGTCCTTATGAAGGGTAAATAGCAATTGGCATATCACGTTGTGGTCTTTGCGTAGGTAAGAAACGTTCTTGCTAGAAACCCATAGCAGCCACGTAAAACATGCAAACAACTATTAGAGGACGTCTAACTTGTTTTTGCAGGGTATGCTATGTGATGTGATATGGCCAAAGGATGTGATGAATGATATATGTGATGTATGAGATTGATCATGTTCTTGTAATAGGAATCACGACTTGCATGTCGATGAGTATGACAACCGGCAGGAGCCATAGGAGTTGTCTTTATTTATTTATGACCTGCGTGTCAACATAAACGTCATGTAATTACTTTACTTTATTGCTAACCGTTAGCTGTAGTAGTAGAAGTAATAGTTGGTGAGGCAACTTCATGGAGACACGATGATGGAGATCATGATGATGGAGATCATGGTGTCATGCCGGTGACGATGATGATCATGGAGCCCCGAAGATGGAGATCAAAAGGAGCAAAGTGATATTGGCCATATCATATCACTATTTGATTGCATGTGATGTTTATCATGTTTTTGCATCTTATTTGCTTAGAACGACGGTAGTAAATAAGATGATCCCTCATTAAAATTTCAAGAAAGTGTTCCCCTAACTGTGCACCGTTGCGAAAAGTTCGTGGTTTCGAAGCACCACGTGATGATCGGGTGTGATAGATTCTCACGTTCGAATACAACGGGTGTTGACGAGCCTAGCATGTACAGACATGGCCTCGGAACACATGCAAACACTTAGTTTGACTTGACGAGCCTAGCATGTACAGACATGGCCTCGGAACACAGAAGACCGAAAGGTCGAGCATGAGTCGTATGGTAGATACGATCAACATGAAGATGTTCACCGATGTTGACTAGTCCGTCTCACGTGATGATCGGACACGGCCTAGTTGACTCGGATCATGTAATCACTTAGATGACTAGAGGGATGTCTATCTGAGTGGGAGTTCATAAGATGAACTTAATTATCCTAAACATAGTCAAAAGGTCTTCGCAAATTATGTCATAGCTCGCGCTTCAGTTCTACTGTTTAGTTATGTTCCTAGAGAAAATTTAGTTGAAAGTTGATAGTAGCAATTATGCGGACTAGGTCCGTAAACCGAGGATTGTCCTCATTGCTTCATAGAAGGCTTATGTCCTTAATGCACCGCTCAGTGTGCTAAACCTCGAACGTCGTCTGTGGATGTTGCGAACATCTGACATACACATTTTGATAACTATGTGATAGTTCAGTTAAACGGTTTAGAATTGAGGCACCGAATACGTTTTGAAACGTCGCGAAACATATGAGATGTTTTGAGGGCTGAAATTAGGATTTCAGGCTCGTGCCCACGTCAAGAGGTATAAGACCTCCGATGATTTTCTTAGCCTGCAAACTAAGAGAGAAAAGCTCAATTGTTGAGCTTGTGCTCAGATTGTCTGAGTACAACAATCATTTGAATCAAGTGGGAGTTGATCTTCCAGATAAGATAGTGATGTTTCTCCGAAGTCATTACCACCAAGCTGCTAGAGCTTCGTGATGAACTATAACATATCGAGGACATATATGATGATCTTTGAGATATTTGTGATGTTTGACACCACAAAAGTAGAAATCAAGAAGGAGCATCATTTGTTGATGGTTGGTGAAACCATTAGTTTCAAGATGGGCAAGGGCAAGAAGGGATACTTCATGAAACGGCAATTCAGCTGCTGCTCTAGTGAAGAAACCCAAGGTTGAACCCAAACCCGAGACTAAGTGCTTCTGTAATAAAGGGAACAGCCACTGGAGCAGAATTACCCTAGATACTTGGTAGATTAGAAGGCTGGCAAGGTCGATAGAAGTATATTGGATATACATTGTGTTGATGCGTACTTTACTAGTACTCCTAGTAGCACCAGGGTATTATATACCGGTTCGGTTGCTAAGTGTTAGTAACTCGAAATAAAAGCTACGGAATAAACGGAGACTAGCTAAAGGTGAGCTAACGATATGTGTTGGAAGTGTTTCCAATGTTGATATGATCAAGCATAGCATGCTCCCTCTACCATCGAGATTGGTGTTTGCGTTGAGCATAGACATGATAGGATTATGTCTATTGCAATACGGTTATTCATTTAAGGAGAATAATGGTTACTCTATTTATTTGAATAATACCTTCAATGGTCTTGCCCCTAGAATGAATGGTTCATTGAATCTCGATCATAGTGATACACATGTTCATGCCAAAAGATATAAGATAGTAATGATAGTACCACCTACTTGTGGCACTGCCACTTAAGTCATATCGGTATAAAACGCATGGAGAAGCTCCATGTTGATGGATCTTTGGGCTCACTCGTTTTTGAAAAATTTGAGACATGCGAACCATGTCAATTGGTGTATATGCATGAAGAAACTCCATGCAAATGGACTATTTGGACTCACTTAATTTTGAATCACTTGAGACATGCAAATCATACCACATGGGCAAGATGACTGAAAGCCTCGGTTTTAGTAAAATGGAGCTAGAAAGCAACTTGTTGGAAGTAATACATTTTGATGTGTGCAGTCCAATGAGTGCTGAGGCATGTAGTGGATATCGTTATATTCTTGCTTCACAGATGATTTGAGTAGATGTTGAGTATATTTACTTGATGAATCATGAGTTTGAATTATTGAAAGGTTCAAGTAATTTCAGGGTGAAGTTGAAAGATCGTTGTGACAAGAGGATAAAAGATCTATGATATGATCATAGAGATGAATATCTGAATTACGAGTTTGGCACAGAATTAAGACATTGTGGAAATTGTTTCACAACTAATACAGCCCGAAGCACCATAGTGTGATGGTGTGTCCGAACATCATAAATGCACCCCATTGGATATGGGGCATACCATGATGTCTCTTATCGAATTACCACTATCGTTCATGGGTTAGGCATTAGAGACAACCACATTCACTTTAAATAGGGCACCACGTAATTCCGATGAGATGACACCGTATGAACTATGGTTTATAGAAACTTAAGCTGTCATTTTTTAAAAAGTTTGGGGCTGCGACGCTTATGTGAAAAAGTTTCAGGCTGATAAGCTCGAACCCAAAGCGGATAAATGCATCTTCATAGGACACCCAAAACAGTTGGGTATACCTCCTGTCTCAGATCCGAAAGGAATAAGGGATTGTTTCTAGAATCGGGTCCTTTCTCGAGGAAAAGTTTCTCTCGAAACAATTGAGTGGGAGGATGGTGGAGGCTTGATGAGGTTATTGAACCGTCTCTTCAACTAGTGTGTGGCAGGGCACAGGGAGTTGTTCCTGTGGCGTCTACACCAATTGAAGTGGAAGCTTATGATGGTGATCATGAAACTTCAGATCAAGTCACTATCAAACCTCGTAGGATGACAAGGATGTGTACTACTTCAGAGTGGTAAGTAATCCTGTCTTAGAAGTCATGTTGCTAGACAACAATGAACCTACGAGCTATGGAGAAGCGATGGTGGGCCTGGATTCCGATAAATGGCTCGAGGCCATAAAAATCCGAGAGAGGATCCATGTATGAAAACAAAGTGTAGACTTTGGCAGAACGGCTCGATGGTCGTAAGGCTGTTGAGTACAGATGGATTTTAAAGGAAGACGGACAATGATGGTAAGTATCACCATTAAGAAAGCTCGACTTGTCGTTAAGATGTTTTCCGACAAGTTCAAGGAGTTGACTACGATGAGACTTTCTCACTCGTAGCGATGCTAAGAGTCTGTTGGAATTATATTAGCAATTACTGCATTATTTATGAAATCTTGCAGATAGGATGTCAAAAACATTGTTTCCTCGACAATTTTTTTGAGGAAAGGTTGTATGTGATACAACCGGAAGGTTTTGTCAATCCGGAAAGATGTTAATAAGTATGCAAAGCTCCAGCAATCCTTCTAAGGCCTGGAGTAGGCATCTCGGAGTTGGAATGTATGCTTTGATGAGATGATCAAAGATTTTGGGTGTATACAAAGTTTATGAGAAACTTGTATTTCCAAAGAAGTGAGTGGGAGCACTATAGAATTTCTGATGAATATATGTTGTTGACATATTGTTGATCAGAAATGACGTAGAATTTCTGGACAGCATATAGGGTTATTTGGAAAGTGTTTTTCAATGGAAAGCCTGGATTAAGCTACTTGAGCATTGAGCATCAAGATCTATAAGGATAGATCAAAACGCTTAAATGGTACTTTCAAATGAGCACATTCCTTGACATGATCTTGAAGGTGTTCAAGATGAATCAGTCAAAGAAGGAGTTCTTGCCTGAGTTGTAAGGTATGAAGTTAAGACTTAAAGCTCGACCACGGCAGAATAGAGAGAAAGGACGAAGGTCGTCCCCTATGCTTAAGACATAGGCTCTACAGTATGCTATGCTGTGTACCGCACCTAAAGTGTGCCTTGCCATAAGTCAGTCAAGGGGTACAAGAGTGATCCAAGAATGGATCACAGGACAGCGGTCAAAGTTATCCTTAGTAACTAGTGTACTAAGGAATTTTCTCGATTATGGAGGTGGTAAAAGAGTTCGTCGTAAAGGGTTACGCCGATGCAAACTTTGACACTAATCCAGATTATTCTGAGTAGTAAACTGGATTCGTATAGTAGAACAGTTATTTGGAATAGCTCCAAATAGAGCGTGGTAGCTGCATCTAGGAGATGACATAGAGATTTGTAAAGCACACACGGATCTGAAAGGTTCAGACCCGTTGACTATAACCTCTCTCACAAGCATAACATGATCAAACCCACAACTCATCGAGTGTTAATCACATGGTAAATGTGAACTAGATTATTGACTCTAGTAAACTCTTTGGGTGTTAGTCACATGGGGATGTGACCTTGAGTGTTAATCACATATCGATGTGAACTAGATTATTGACTCTAGTGCAAGTGGGAGACTGTTGGAAATATGCCCTAGAGGCAATAATAAAATGATTATTATTATATTTCCTTGTTCATGATAATCGTTTATTATCCATGCTAGAATTGTATTGATAGGAAACTCAGATACATGTGTGGATACATAGACAACACCATGTCCCTAGTAAGCCTCTAGTTGACTAGCTCGTTGATCAATAGATGGTTACAGTTTCCTGACCATGGACATTGGATGTCATTGATAACGGGATCACATCATTAGGAGAATGATGTGATGGACAAGACCCAATCCTAAGCATAGCACTAGATCATGTAGTTCGTA